>NW_015179094.1:0-1630 GCF_001447785.1 Gekko japonicus
GGGGGGATCGAACCCGGCTCTCCCAGATGCAGAGTCCCCCCACCTGCACTTCGCCCACGGGCCCCAGCGGCTCTGCCCCCCTCCTGTGTGACACAGTAGACAGGGTTGGACTGGGGGGGGGGGCACTGGCCTGATCCATCATTGGCTTCTCTTGTGTCCTTATATGGAGCAGAGGTCCATCAGTGGCTATGAGCCCCACAAGTTATAGATAGAATCTCTCCGCCTGGGGCAAGGGAGGCTCTGTCTTCTTGGTGCTTGGGGGGGGGGGCAACCCGGGGGGGGGTTCTGGTGGCGGTTGGACTGGGGGGGGGGGCACTGGCCTGATCCATCATTGGCTTCTCTTGTGTCCTTATATGGAGCAGAGGTCCATCAGTGGCTATGAGCCCCACAAGTTATAGATAGAATCTCTCCGCCTGGGGCAAGGGAGGCTCTGTCTTCTTGGTCCTTGGGGGGAGGGAGGGCAACCCTGGGAGGGCTTCTGGTGTCATCTGGCCCCACTGGTGGACCTCCTGAGGGCACCTGGTATTTCTGGCCACTGTGTGACACACAGAGTGTTGGACTGGGTGGGCCATTGGCCTGAGCCAACACGGGCTTCTCTCTTATGTCCTCTTATGTCCGGGGCAAGGGATGGTCTGTCTTCTTGGTGCTTGGGGGGGGGCAACCCTGGGAGGGCTTCTGGTGTCATCTGGCCCCACTGGTGGACCTCCTGAGGGCACCTGGTATTTCTGGCCACTGTGTGACACACAGAGTGTTGGACTGGGTGGGCCATTGGCCTGAGCCAACACGGGCTTCTCTCTTATGTCCTCTTATGTCCGGGGCAAGGGATGGTCTGTCTTCTTGGTGCCTGGGGGGGCAACCCTGGGAGGGCTCCTGGTGTCCTGGCCCCACCGCTGGACCTCCTGAGGGCCCCTGGTATTTCTGGCTACTGTGTAACGAACACTGTTGGGCTGGATGGGCCTTTGCCCTTAGTGATGGGGCAGACCTGGGGGGGGGGACATTTCCTCCGAGGGGTCGGTATAAGTGGGACGGGAATATGGCTCATCGTATGGCGAACAGGAGAAGCTAAGCGGGCCTCCTGCAGACCTGCTCGAGGGGGGTAGACCCACTTTGCATATCGGCTTTCCCTCGTTTTTGGTCACGGATTTGGTCTCCTGTGGATGTCCTCCAAAGTCTGGCGACGGGGCATGGAGGTCTCCATGGCGACGGGCCGGGGGGGGGTCACGTGAGGTCAGCCGGGAGTGTTCTGGAACTGGGACGACAGTGCCAACAGTGGAATGACGGCCCCAGGGTGTACCAGGAGGGTTCTGGAACTAGAATGACAGGCCACAGAGTGGAATGACAGCCCCAAGGTGGAGCAGGAGTGTTCTGGAACTGGGACGACAGGCCACGATGTGGAATGACGGCCCCAGGGTGTACCAGGAGTGTTCTGGAACTGGGATGACAGGGAGAAGAGTGGAATAAGAACATAAGAGATGCCAATGTTGGATCAGGCGAAAGGCCCATCCAGTCCAACACTCTGTATCACACAGTGGCCAGAAATACCAGTGCCATCAGGAGGTTCACCCCTGAGGCCAGGACATGAGAAGTCCTCCCACTGTAGACCCCCCCAAGAACCACGATGACAGAGCAT
>NW_015179095.1:0-1524 GCF_001447785.1 Gekko japonicus
TTCAGTGGAGTTCCTGAAGTCGCTTTCAGAAGTTATCTGCTCAGGATAATATCCTAGTGGATTGTATCAAGTTTGTACCACAAAAGTACGCTAGCACACTTGGTATCTGTCCTACAGCTTTGGCATTCACTTCCTCAATAGTATCACCAAGGTTCGAGCCTTAACATTTTCCAGAAGTGCTTTAAATCCTTCTTGGGATGGCTTTCCTATATCACAGTTTATATGGCAAAATGAAAAACCAAGAATAAAGATGAAAAATTTACAAGATGCCAAAGAAAGAGCTGGATTTGCTTGATCAGATTGTTATTTATATTATAGAGCGGCAGCATTGGTCAGGATAAATGAGTAGATATTATTAGAAAATACTAGACTTTTAACTTTAAAGGGACATGAGCTTTTATTGGGTTGGCACACCTATATGTGGTATGGAAAATCAGATTCTCATAAATATTTTAAACAACACATGATTAGAAAATCCTTATTGAAGGTATGGGGAAATAAAATTGTTTTATACCAAGATACCCAAATGGGTTTCAGCACTTGAAGCTTTTACAAATCCTAACCTTTAAAAAAAAAAAACAACAACACAAAACATGCTGTTGAGATATGAAGATCTATTAGACAAAGAAAATGAATTAAAACCAACAGGAAAATTTAAAGAACAAGAAACAAATATATGTTGGTGGGAAAGGTTAAAGTTGAGATTTGCTAAAGATAAACCATTGGGTTTTTATTTAGAAAGAACAGAAATGGACAAAATATTGTTATATGCTGATGATAAATTGATGAAGAAATTGTATATATTAATGTTAGAAGAAAAAACACAGGATGAAATAGTGAAGAATTGTATGGTTAAATGGGCACCAAACCTGGGTCATAATATTGAATTAGACCAATGGTTAAGGATGTGGGAAACTAACATAAAGATTACATATGTTCTGGGTCAGAAAAAGAAATAAAGAGTTATTATTTATTTATACATATTTTAAAAGGATTTATATCTGTCAACCTGAAGGTTTCTGAAGGAGCATCCTAAACCAGTCTACTTTTTTTTCCAGCCCATTTTTTCAGCCTCCCAAGAAAGTTTTTTTTGGATTTGAAATATACTGGGTTTGCGATACGTATAGTGATCAGCTCGTAGTTTATTAGTGATTTCAGCTCAACTCTAAGACTGAAAAACTGGCCTTGCAGCCCTGTTGATAAAGCCTGCAAAGACCACAGATAACGATAGAGACTTGGAGGACTGAGCGTCACACTCTGGCCGCCATTTTGTCCCCTGATGGCCAGTTTTGAAAAAGTGGGTGTGGAGATCGGAAATCTGGGATCCCCCCCCCACCCTCAGTGGGGGCTTGGCAAGCCTAAGTGTTACGAATGCTATGATGTCACTTCCAGGTGATTATCCTGAAACGATGCTCTAGGATTTCTCCCAGTCTCTACAGCAAAGACCATAGGGGCAAGGGAAAATCCTATAGCATTGTGAATGCTGTGATCACCTAGAAGCAACATCACAGTGTCCATACCATC
>NW_015179096.1:0-1600 GCF_001447785.1 Gekko japonicus
TCTCGATGCTTGGGGATCCAACACCACCAGAGCCCACTCCACTTCCCCTCACCACCCCACTCCTCTATCCCCACAGCCACCATCTGGCTCTGGAGCATGGCTTGAGCTGGGAGTGGGGTATGAAGCCACCTCTCCGGGGTCATTTCCTGCAGGAGTGCACAGGAGCGGAGCTCCGGCAGTAAAGAGCCCAGGGGGCGGGCACATGCAACAAGCCCCACCCCCTGCTCCCAGCAGCCCTCAGTCAGAGCAAGAAGCAGCCAGGTGAGTTGCAGAGCCCCCCCCCCGGTCCAAAACAGTCCAGTGGCACCTTTAAGATCAAGTTTAATTCAGATACCAGCTCTCCCTCCTCTGCGAGGACAGATAAGACAACACAGGAACTACCTTGAACTGCTTTGAGAAGGCATCAACAACAACGATGAAGACCTGCCCCTGAAAGTGTCCGGTGGAGTCAATGTGGAGCACATGGAGAGTTCCAGGAGTGAATGAGAGCTTGTGGCATCCCGTGACTGGACTCCTGATAGACCTAGCATGAGTGTACCTAGTCCTCAAAGGCCTTGTCTAGCCCCAACCACCAGACATAGCTGCGGGCCATTGCCTTCATCTGGATGATCCCCGGATGCAGAGCATGTAAAGCCTCCAGCACTCGCAACTGTAACTTGGGAGGAATAACGACACAACTTCCCCACAGCAAACACCCTTTGTGGGCTGAAAATTCATGCTGCCTTGAGCTGAAGGCTTGGAAGTCCGCATCTTGATGGCCGGCAGGCCACCCCTTCCACACCCAGTTGAGTACATGGGAGAGCACACAATCCTTGGAGGAGTGGGCTGTGACATCTGCAGCAGCCAGAGGCGGTTCTGGCAGGTCCTCTGAGAGCATGATGCCCAAGTCCAGAGAAAGATCGGAAGGCCACTCTGTTGATGGCAGATGGTGTCGGTGTGGCCCAGTGCCTTGCCTGAGCGGTGGAAGATCTGTGAGTCATATGCTGAAAGAGAGAAAGACTATCCATCGCCTCATCCTGGGTGACATGATTTGCGGGGTCTGGCGGTCCAGTGTGAATAGTCCCAGAAGTGGCTTATGGTCCATCACCACTTCAAAGGGCTGGCCATAGATGTAATTGTGCATTTTTTTTATTCCACCAACACCAATGCTTCTTTGTCAATTTGTGCATAGTTCCTTTCAGCCGAGGAGAGTGTTTGGATCAGCGCCTCCCAGCCATCCGGCAATCGATGGCTGAGGACAACCCTGAACCTGTAGGGAGATGTGTCACAGGCCAGAGTGATGGGTTTCTTCTCACTGTAGTGAATGAGAACACTGTCTGATGAGAGTAAGTACTTGATGGCCTCAAAAGCCGTCCATGCGGCTGATTTCTCCAAGAGTATGAAGAGGCTCAGCTACCAATGCCTTGTGTGGTAGGAAGGCATGATAAAAGTTCAAGAGTCCCAAAAAAGATGGTAGTTCCCTCCTAGACCTTGGAGGTGGTGTGCTGGGGATTGCCTTCACCTTGGCTGGTGTAGGGTGCATGCCTGAAGCGTTGATGAGGAAACCCAAGAATTCAGCTTGGGGCATGCCGAACTGACACTTCTTCTTAACCCAGAGTCC
>NW_015179097.1:0-1559 GCF_001447785.1 Gekko japonicus
GGCTGGCACCCCTAAGCATGGACTGTACAGGACAGCTCATGGTGAAAGGAACTGGCAGGGAGCATGAAGAGGTTATGACCATTACCAGGCTCAGCTTAAGGTACTAGCTAGGGCTGCTTGGTCCCTCCTGGCAACTGGAGGGGCATAGGGGGAACTTACCAGGAGAAAGAGGAAGGCCAGGCCATGTTGGTGCCATTGCACCAGAAGTTACATTGTCACACTGTGATGTCCTGTGATACTCTGGTATTTGGGCAAAAACTCTGTGGCACACACTCCAGACTCCAAAGCAGCCATTTTCTCCAGGAGAACTGGTCCATGTTGCCTGGAAATGAGTTGTAATTCCAGGAGATCTCCAGGCCTGACCTGGAGGCTGGAAGCCCTATTGGACCTTCATATCTGCAGGACCACCTCTCCCCCTGTGTTGGAGGGGATGACAGGGAGCGGGACCAGCAATTTTAGATGGGGCTGAGGTGATATCAGATGTACAGCTGTCGAGGGAAGCAACGGCTAAGAGGAAGAGAAACACAGACTTGTCCTTTGATTTTCTGGCATGTCGCCCCAAAAGCAGACAGCTCAGCCAGGATGATGGGCTGAAATTCCGAGGATCTCTCTGAACACCCCCCCCCCAAAAAAGAAGCCCCAGTGTGAGAAAAGGGAAGTCTGAAAAGGGAGAAGGCATCAAAGGGAGTTCTGCAAGGGGTGTGGAGTTGGGCCACCCTCATTCAAGAGGAACCTGGAGTTCTCCTGGAATTGCAACTGATCGCCACAAGACAGAGATCAGTTCCCTTGGAAGAAACGGCACTTTTAGAGGGTAGAATCTGTATAATTACCTCCCTGCCGAGATCCTCCCCTCCCCCAAACTCCACCCTCCCAGGTTCCACCCCCAGAAGGTTGGACCGGAACCAACGGGTTGAAATTAAATCAAAAGCGTTTTTGGCTAAACATTAGGAAGAACTTCCGGACAGTTAGAGCAGTTCCGCAGTGGAACAGGTTTTCCTCGGGAGGTGGTGGGCTCTCCTTCTTTGGAGGTTTTCAAGCAGAGGCTAGATGGCCATCTGACAGCAATGCGGATTCTGTGAACTGAGGCAGATCATGAGAGGGAGGGCAGGAAGGGCTGCACCGGTGCTTCCTTCTTGTGGGAAATGCCAATCGCTACTTTGGGATCCTGGAGGTTTTTTGTCATCTTCTGGGCATGGAGCAGGGGGTGTGGTTTGTGATTCTCCTACATTGTGCAGGGGGTTGGACTAATGACCCTCCAACTCTATGATTCTATGATTCTAAATTTCCAGGAATTTCCCAAACCAGAGCTGACAACCATGGATGGAGTCTCCCACTGACTTCATCAGGGCCTGCCAGAGCAAGGCTTTCAAGCTTCTGGCCTTCAGAGAACCTTCTCCATCTTGAATGGAGAATCTTGAATGGTCTGCTGAGCACCTCATACCCATTACACAGGATCCCGGGTACTTTCTACTATGTCTACACAGCTCACATGGGGTGCTGTCCATGCCCTTTGGACCTCACTGCTCTGGACCTTTGGACCTCACTGAAGTCCAAGGTGG
>NW_015179098.1:0-1759 GCF_001447785.1 Gekko japonicus
ATGCTGCTTTCGCTTCCTTTGATTATCAGGTGTTCTAGTAGCTTCCACACTCCATGGCACTTTTGAGTTCTTTGATCGCGGGATTTAATGGTGCCTTCGGCATAGATTTATGGCTGTTTGTGGCCATCCAGGGGTGGCTCTGCGGTCAGTACGGAGTTGCCCTGATGGTATTTGAATGTGGTTTTGGGCTGAACTGCAGGCTGTGGAAGGTCGGTAGTTCGAGACCCGAGTGTGCCGCAAGACGGAGTGAGCTCCCGTCTCTAGTTCCAGCTCCTGCCAACCTAGCAGTTTGAAAGCAAGACATTGCAAGTGGATAAATAGGTACCACTTCGGTGGGAAGGGAACAGCGTTCCGTGCGCCTTGGTGTTGAGTCATGCTGGCCACATGACCACGGAAACATCTTCGGACAGCGCTGGCTCTTCGGCTTTGAAACGGAGATGAGCACCGCAACCCTAGAATCGGATTCGACTGGCTTTCGAGCAAGGGAGACCTTTACCTTTACCTTTACTTTTATCTTCCTCCCAGTTGATAAAATGTGGACCAATGCTAGATGCAGAATCACCAAAAGTTTGGCAAGTTCTTAGACTCTCTCTCTCTCTCGATTGACTGCAAAGCACATCCTCTACACATCAGATACTCCTGTAGGACACTTTTGAGACCGTGTTAAGGACACCGTCTCTGCTTCATTACATGCCTCTCGGCGTTCCACCGCCTCGTTAATTAAGCAAAGGGCTTTCCTTTGATACGCTCGGATAAAGATCTTGTCATCGCACTCTGCCAATTGTGTGCTGTATATCTAGTTTTTGTGCCCTGTGGAGTGAGGAAATGCTCTTATGTCTTAGGCTCTTTCGAGTTTTATGACGTTTCTCCGGGGGTGTTGACAGCAGGGAAAGGCCCGTCGTGAACGTTGACAACTGGGGGCCGCTAGCTCCGAATGGAGCCCGCTTACTTAAAAAGAAACACCTTCGTGGTGCTTTGAATTGGGGAAGGGGGGGGGGATCCAAGGACGTGCCGTTTGGTTTAGGGGAGACAGATGCCATTTGAAATCTTAGCAGGGCCACTCAGGGTGTTTACTGGTGCACTTGTCTTCATCTTGAGGCAGTGAGTTCCACAAGTTCCACACAGCATGAAGAAGAGTTTCCTTTTGTCTGTCCTTAACCTACCTTAACCTTTGTCTGTCCTTAACCTTAACCTGTCTGTCCTAAACTCTCAGTTCCTAAATTATAAGGGAGGGAAAGTACGTTTTATCCACTTGTCTTCATCTTGAGGCAGTGAGTTCCACAAGTTCCACACAGCATGAAGAAGAGTTTTCTTTCATTTGCCCTTAATCTGCCTTAACCTTTGTCTGTCCTTAACCTTAACCTGTCTGTCCTTAACCTAACCCCTCAGTTCCTGAATTATAAAGGAGGGAAAGTACGTTTTATCCACTTGTCTTCATCTTGAGGCAGTGAGTTCCACAAGTTCCACACAGCATGCAGAACAGTTTTCTTTCATTTGCCCTTAATCTGCCTTAACCTTTGTCTGTCTCTAACCTTAATCTGTCTGTCCTGAACCTAACCCCTCAGTTCCTGAATTATAAGGGAGGAAAAGTACATTTTATCCACTTCTCTGTACCATGGGTCATTTTACAAATGTCCCTTCTTACCCGTCCTCTTTCTTAACGAAACTGTTTGTTCACTTTTTCTCGTGAGGAGGGAGCTCCAGGGTAGGACCAGGGATCAAGGTGATCTGGAAGACCCATTCCTTGACTTCACGTTGT
>NW_015179099.1:0-1587 GCF_001447785.1 Gekko japonicus
TTCACGCAGAAGCGGAGTTGTCGTGTCATCTGGCATCACCTCAGACGCAACATTTTTCAATGGAAGCTGTTCCTACATTCAGACTGCAAGCCCGTGACTGATGGAGTAATAAGTGATAACGATATCTGAATCAGTTGTCAGTCAAGGACTATAAATCCAAGGGACATAATGAATTAATATGCATCGCTTTTACAGCTTCACAGAACTGAATTACCATTGGATCATCTAAGGAGATGGGACTTCCAAGATCTGAGAGGCACCCCTTTCACACAAATCAAAGTAAGCAAATTTAATGTATTCAGGCCACAGAGTCCTGCTTTACTTTGCACCAGGTTTGGTTTACTTTGGTGCAGACGTTTGAAGTCGCCCATACAGAGCTCGGGGTTTACTTAGCAATTAAGCTCAGAACATTTTAATGAAATTCAGCGCAAAGATGTGCTTGGAACCCTGGAGCCGCACGCTGTTAGAAGGACTTTTCGCCGAACAGCACACCATGATAGAAACATCCCCTCTATTTGCACAACTTGCTGATCGCTGTGAAACAACAATGAAAAAACCAACTTCCATCATCCTCACAGTCCTGTACCAAGCCCAGTGTTCCCTCTAAGCTGCGTTAGTGTGAGCTAGCTCAGTTTTTTAGCCTCCGTCTCACACGTTTTTGTCTTAGCTCAGGAAGGAGGGCTCCAGAGCAAACTAATTGATGCCGTAGCCAAATCGCTCACTCACAACTTTAATGCCAGCAGCTCACAAAGTAGAATTTTTGCTCACAAGCAAAGCTCCCTTTGTGAGCTACCAGTATTAAAGTTGTGAGTAAGCGATTTGGCTACGGCATCAATTAGTTTGCTCTGGAGCCCTCCTTCCTGAGCTAAGACAAAAACGTGTGAGACGGAGGCTAAAAAACTATGAGCTAGCTCACAGTAACTCATCTTAGAGGGAACACTGCTCACAAGACTCCACGGCTTAGAGGGAGCATTGGTACCGACCAAGGAAACACATATTCCATGCCTAAGCAAAGCTCCGGGACCCCTTCCCCTTCCCTGAGGCTGGGCTTTCTTGTCATGTGTGTGTGGAGGGGAAATGAGGTGGATACATTGTCCTTGGGAGGTTTAAACTCTGCAAACTCAAGCCTTCCAGCAAATGCCTTGAAGAGTTGAGGGGCCATGGCTCAGTGGTACGCAGAGGGTTCCACATTCAATCCCCAGCATCTCCAGATAAAAGTATCAAGTAGTTGGTGATGTGAAAGACCTCCGCCCGAGGCCCTGAAAAGCCCCCACCAGTCTGAGCAGACAATACTGACCTCGATGGACCAAGGGTCTGATTCAGTATGAGCAGGGGTCATTGGGGGGGGACGCGGGGGGACGCCATCCCCCCGGGTGAGGTGCGGGAGGGCGGGGCCTGGAGCTCCCTGCTGGTGCCCGCTGGAGGTCGCTGCCGGCTGTGGGGAGGACACACTTCCGGTGATGTCAGGGGGTATGGCACATGCTAATGAGTTATGCTAATGAGTCCCCCTAGCTCTTTTTCTACGAAATGACCCCTGAGTATGAGGCATATTCACAAGCAGGGCCGGCTCTCTCACCAGGCCTACTA
>NW_015179100.1:0-1548 GCF_001447785.1 Gekko japonicus
AGTGCAGGCCTGTTGGAAGACATATTGTTTGTCTGCTATCATTGTATATTCAAAAAAATAATGATTGTGGGTTTCATCTGAATGGAAAATTCAGAACTTTGAATGGTGCAGAACTATTGTTTAGATTCATTGACCTGTACTACCACTCCACTCATCAAAGTCGGAAGCCTTCCTCCAACAGATGTAGCTCTCCCTTTGGGGTAAGAAGTCTTTTAACTTTGCTGAACAGACAGGTAGGCTATAGACTGCTCTACAGATCTAGTCACGGGGGTGGAAAGGGAGAAAGTGATCAGCAGTTCCAACCCCGACATAACACATACAATCCCAGGCAGTTGCTACTCCAGTAGTTTCCTGCACACTATTTCTCAGTTTATGAATGGCATCTGAATATTCTGCTGTCATCCCAGTTATCCCTCTGACCCTTTTGTTCCTCACTTTAACTTCAAGATTTCATCTTTCTTGAAACCATTTAAATATCCAACTGCACTTCTAAGGCCCCGGTCACACGGAGCATTTGCCCCGCTGAAGGCACGGTACTCCGGCGGATTTTCTGGGCATGATCTCACCAGAACATCAGGGAGGCGTAGCACTCCCGTGGCCAACCCATGGCAAGCCGCTGAAGCCGCGTAGTTAAAAGCTACCAGGATCGATCTACCAGCAAATGGTTTGCCACGGGCTGCTTCCGGACTCCTGTGGTGTGATTGCGCCGGCATCCTCTTTGCTGCGCGCATCAACGGTTGAAGCCCTGGTGTGCCGCCGTCAAGTCTGATCGCCTAATTGCGCATCAGATTGCAATGGCGCAAAGAGCCATGCCTCCCCCCCACGTTTTCTGGCCCGTGTGACCGGGGCCTAAGTTATGCAAGTGCTGGCATTACTGGGAACACTCTTGCAAGACCATCAAGGTGTATGAGGAGGTGATAATGCTCTGCTGGTGGTAGAGAAACTTGAATAGTATCTACATTTTCAAGTAATCTTTGGGAATCCCTATACTAATTAATTGGATGAATTATTTTTTGAAACCAGTTTGAGTTTCTAAATTAAATGTTCTTCTGGTATGGAAAAATACCATCACCACTAGATACAGCTGCAAATCATCAGACTTGGCAATTGAGAGTTTAATATTCTGAAATTAAAAGCTAGGGGGTTATTCTGCCTAACTGATAGCTAGGGAAAAGAGAGGCTCTCCTAATATATATATATTTAAGACTTTTAAAAGTCCTTCTAAGATTTAAATAGAGAGCCAGTATGGTGTAGTGATTAGAATGTTAGGCAAGGATCTGGGAGACCCAGGTTCAAATTCCCACTCTGCCATGCAAGCTTCCCAGGTGACCTTGAGTCAGTCATACTCCTATTAGCCTAACAACCTCAGGGTTGTGAGGGTAAAATGGAGAAGATGACAACAGTGTAGGCTGCTTTGGGGACAAATACAGGGTATCAATGAAGGAAATTACCAAATAAAGTAGTCTATTTTTGACAGTTTGGTCTAAAATAATAAGGTCTATTTATGGGCTATTTGATGCAGGGACATCATTCCTTGACATTGCAGCT
>NW_015179101.1:0-1581 GCF_001447785.1 Gekko japonicus
AAAATTAACATTTAACACTGTTAAAACATGTAAAATGTTTAAACGATCGGCAGGGCTTCTGATTGGTCACCTGAGATTGGCTGTGCAGACTAAAATAAATGTTGTTTCGGTTGCAGAGATCGGCTGTGCAGACTAAAATAAATGTTGTTTCGGTTGCAGGTGGCATGACAGGGTTGGTTTTATTCTCTGTCAATCCTCTTTCCCAGTGTATTTTTAACATCACCCCTCTTCTCCCTGCAATGGGGCTTCCTCTGTGTGTGCAGCTGTGCTTCCCGTGGCAGCCATTTTGTGCTTGGTCTCCCCTTCTGTGGCAGCCATTTTGTGCTTGGTCCCCCCTTCTGTGGCAGCCATTTTGTGCTTGGTCCCCCCTTCTGTGGCAGCCATTTTGTGCTTGGTCTCCCCTTAGGCTTGCCAAGTCCCCCCTGGGGGCAGGGGAACCCCCGCCCCAAAGGCCCGTTCCCTGCCGCCAGCGGATCGGGCCCCGGGGGGAACTCCACCCCGACGTGCATGTCACCAGGAAGTGATGCGACCATGCCGGGCACGCTGGAGGCGGTGAGACGGTCATCCGAGGGAAAACTCTATGGTTTTCCCTCGGATGGTCGTGGCCCTGCCTCCAGCGTGCCCAGCGTTGTCACGTCACTACCTGGTGATGTGGAAGCGGCGCTCCGGGATCGACCCGGGAGTCCCCCGCTCCGGACCAAGGTGACACTTGGCAACCCTAAGCCAAGTCCACATTTTAATCACTCTCTGTGTGAGATATACGGGGTTCAGCCGCGTTCGAGTGATCAGCTCATAGTTTATTAGTGATTCGGCAAGGGAAAGAAGACTGAGAAACCCCTGGCCAAAGCCGGGTATTTATGCCTGAAAAAGGTCACACCCCAAACACACCCCACTCCCAACGATAGGCTATTTACACTACATCGTTTCCCAACTGGGTTACTCTAGGATCCCTGTCAAACTACTGGTCCATTCCAGGTTCCTAGCAAGCTATTGTTATGCATCCCCAAGCGAAGTCCTTTCGCAAGTACAGTTCAGGCTCAATACAGAACACCGCGCAAAGTAGTGGAAAAGAAATGTACGTTTCCCTGTCAACCAGAATGTGCGCATCAAGGTAGCGTGATCCCGACATTTTTTCAGTATACCATAGGAATCCAGCTCATTTGCTTTGGCATGAAGGATCGTGGTAACGGTCTGTCCTCTTTCGCTTATGCGATGCCATCGTCCTCAGAGCCATTCGCTCTGACGAAAGCCCGGCCAGTCATCCAGTCTCTAACCAAGTATCTCTGAGGGAATCAAACTGCTTATGTAACCTACCCCACCCTGGGTCAAACGACACATGACATTGGTATTCAGGGACAGGAACTCCAAAAGAAGAATGGGGACGGGATCAAGCCTGTAGCAAAATAAACTCCCCCCCCAACCCTCCCTGTACTGCTTTAGTTCTGGTAGGGGGGTAAGGCGATCTATATTTTGCCTTTTCCATAGCGGGACTGAGAAGCCAGTGATTCGGATGAGGGAAACAGCATGGGAGGTCGAGTTGCCAGCTCTGACCTGGGAAATGCCTGGAGATTTTGAGGCTGG
>NW_015179102.1:0-1530 GCF_001447785.1 Gekko japonicus
GTAAGTTGGCCAATCTCCAAATTTTCTAAATCCTGTCCTTCCTCCATGTCCTTGCCATTTGTTTTTTTTTTTTCTTATTTATTTTAAATTAGCCACTGTAACTCAGGACAGTTATAAAGAAGAAAGCCTTGGCAATAGTTCAAATATCCTGCAAACAGCATTTTAAAGTTCAGTTTAAATGAGTAAAGTTATCTTCTTACCCCCATAAATCACTCAGACAAAGTTTGTTCTCCTTTCTCATGCCGGCCGCTTTCCCAATTTTAGGAGAAGAGGAAAAAAAAGAGTTCAAAAAGGGTATTTTAACACAGTTAATTGCCTTGTTATGGTTGAAATACACTTGGTCTTCCTATAAATCCTATCTTCTTCATTCTTGTTGTAATTCTTGTCATGTTAGAAAAATAGTCGGTCTTTAAAATGGCTGGCTGCAGCTATGCAAAACATGGCGAACATGTTTTTTGCTCCATCAATTGCTCCTGCATCAAGGCAAAAATGGCCTCTCCCACACACTTGCCGTGTGTGCGGGTGGCCGAAAACAAGCCTCTTGCTATCTGCTCTCCCTCTGAGAGATCAGACGAAGCTCCCCTGGACTGGAAAGGCTGGGGAGCTTCAAAAAGAACAAAAAGAGAATCGGGCAGCTTGGGAGCTTCCCCAAAAAAACGCCTGTCGCTGCGCCACACCCAGGGCTCTGTAATTGATGCATTTGATACATGCATGCTCCTTTCATTTTGTGGCCAGATAATTACTAGGCTGTTATGGACTTCAAGGAACTGGTATATTCTCCAGATGTTCCTCCTCTCCACTGAGAAATCAAATTTTGGCTTTGTCACCTGTAGTAAATGTAGTAACCTTGCCTCTTCCCACAAGATCTTCAACAATACTGTTTGCCCGGTCTCCTTCCAGTGAGCGGAGGCAGTGGATGACTCAGACGGTGTGAGCTCTCTGATTTTATCTTTTAAAGACTGTTTTAATGAGTACTACGTATCTAGGATTTTATAAAAACACAGACTGGATGTTTACTGAGTACTCTGGTTTCCTGTTTTTAATTTTTCAAGTGGCTTTTAGTACTCAAATTGGACTTGATTATTTGATTGGCATTTTCCCAGTAATTCCCAACACTTCTTTAATAGAGGGAGTATTGGCTCACAGCATTTAAAACATGGCTAATTGGCTGAACTTTGACTGCTCTCCTTCCTTATTTATAAACAGACTAGGAGTAAGACCCATTGTGTGCAGAAATACAATGAGCTCTAGAAGGAAACTCCAGGTGAGTGTCTTTACTGTGGCTAGTGGGGCGGCAGAGGGAAAGGGAAAATAGAGGGAGTTAAGCCATGTTTATTTCTGAAGTGTAGTGGGTTAGACACATGTAGAAAACACTGAGACTGATGTAGTGATCAGCATGGTTTACTGGTACACAACAAAGACAAAGACTAACGGCCAGCTGGCCAACTATATACACACCTGGGGACACACCCCTAGGTTCCGTTGGTGGGTTTAAATCTTTTGCCATGGTCCTATTGGTTCCCAAGTGGA
>NW_015179103.1:0-1551 GCF_001447785.1 Gekko japonicus
TGGTGGTCTCCCATCCAAGTATTAACCCAAGCTGACCCGGCTGACCCTGCTTAGCTTCTGAGATCTGAGGAGGATTTGGTTAGCCTGGACCATCCACAGCCACAACAACGGTAGTGGTGAAAAGTGCAATCAAGTAGCTGACTTATGGCAACCCCTTAGAGTTTTCAAAGACCTTTAGAGGTGGCTTGCCACTGCCTGCCTTTGTGTCCCAACCCCAACCCTGGAATTCCTTCTTGTTCCCCCCTCCAAGTACTAACCAGGGCTGGCCATGTGTAGCTTGTGAGATCTGATGAAATCAGGCTAGCTTGGGCCATCTAGGTCAGGGTAGAAGTGGTTTGCCATTGCCTACCTCTGTTTAGCAACATTTGTATTCTTTGGTGACCTCCCAAAGCCAGTTTGGTGTAGTGGTTAAGAGCGCGGACTCTGATCTGGGAGAACCAGGTTTGAATCCCCACTTCTCCACATGCAGCTTCTGGTGTGACCTTGGGTCAGTTGCAAGTTCTCTCAGAGCTGTTCTCTCAAGAGCAGTCCTCGAAAGAGCTCTCTCAGCCCCACTGACCTCACAGGGTGTCTGTAGTGGGGAGGGGAAGGGGAAGGAGACTCCTTTGGGTAGTGAAGGGCGGGGTATAAATCCAATCTCTTCTTCTTCATCATCCAAGTACTAACTAGTGAAGATCCTCCTTAGCTTCTAAGATCTGATGAGATTGGGCAAGCCTGGGGTATCATGGTCAGGGCGTAGAATGGTATAATTCCCCGTAGGATAGCAAGTTATTACAGAAAAAAAGACGAAGAGGAGGAGTAGGAGTAGGAGTTGATTTTTATACCCTGCCTTTCTGAAAAGTACTGAGACTGATGGAGTGATTTCAGCTCATACTTTTATTAAAGGTGAAGAACAAGACAGAAAACCCTGGCTCGCAGGCCGGCTTATATTCTACTGCAGTACACACCCCTAACACTTATCCACACCCGTGATTAGTATTTACAGTGGCCGAGAGATCCATAGGTCCTAACTAGTGGCCTATCCCCCGGATTGGTGCGGCTAGGATCCATGCGGCCCATTGTCTCTCGGAACAAAGCTTGGAGACTTTCCCTGACCGCGTGGAGACCTGGGCTACCACGCAGTCGGTCCTAGTACATCACACTTTCTACTACCCAAAGGAGTCTCAAAGCGGCTTAAAATAACCTTCCCTTCCTTTCCCCACAACAGCTCCTCCTTGTGAGGTAGGTGGGGCTGAGGGAGTTCTGGGAGAACTGTGACTGACCCAAGGTCACCCAGCTGCCTTCATGTGGAGGAGTGAGGAATCAAATCCAGTTATCCGGATTAGAGTCCGCCTCTCTTAACCACTGCACCATGCTGGTTCTCAGTAGAGGCCATTTCAAACATGATATAGGTTCTAAGGTAGATTTGCTGGCAAGTGTCTATTCAAAGACACTGGGGGCTACAGCCAGGCACAGCTTGTCGACAATCCCATGCGTACATTTCAGTCACCTTTGCAACTTTCATCAGGTGGTAGGTGATGTGGCCAGGGGTCATTTCAAAGAAAAAGAGGT
>NW_015179104.1:0-1660 GCF_001447785.1 Gekko japonicus
CTTGCTGCTTGAGGGATGGAACACTGGGATTGAGTTTTTCATCACTGAAATACTGAGCAAGTTGGAAGGTTTGTGCAGGTACATTGGGTTTCAGTCAGTTTCAGATACATGAAACCAGGCCAGGGGATGAGCATTTTTGTGAAGATAACTAATCAACCAGACAAGAAAAATTGAGGATGGCTGTGTGTTTAGTGAGCATAGGGTTGCCATCTGAGCATCACAGAGTTTCAGGGGAACCCTAGAGTGTCACATTGACAAGATGATGTCACATCTGGGTTTTCACTATGCCACTTTCTCATCCATTACCCCCACTACCCAATAAAACAGCAGCAAGTAACCAAGGCTGCCAGGCAGGAGGTCTCCCACCATAGCAGGAGACTTTACACCCCTAAGTGAGCAGTTCCCAGAAAACCAAAGAGAGCAAGGCTATTTCGTAGGCCCATCCAGTCCAACACTCTGTGTCACACAGTGGCCAGAAATACCAGGTCCTATCAGGAGGTCCACCAGTGGGGCCAGGACATTAGAAGCCCTCCCACTGTTGACCCCCCCCAAGCCCCAAGAAGACAGAGTATCACTTGTCCCAGAGCCCCTATCTATACCTTGTGGCTAATAGCCACCGATGGACCTCTGCTCCATATGCTTATCCAATTCCCTTTTGAAGCAGTCCATGCTTGTAGCCGCCACCACTTCCTCCCCCCTAAGTGAGCAGTTCCCAGAAAACCAAATAGAGCAAGGCTATTTCTTTTTTTCTCCTGAGTATTTCTTTCTAGTTATAGCTTACATGAATAGACAGTTTTGTGCTAGGCTATGCCCCCCCACACACACACACAGTGAAAATGGATCAAATTGATACTGTTGTGAAATTATACACCATTGTTCTCTAGATGCAGAAATTGCAAGAGGAATGGGATCTCTTCTCGCATAAGTAGACCCTTATCCACTCCACTTAGATCAGGGCACTAGACAAGAAGCCTCCAAAAGAGCCCATGATGGATAATCCAACTGCAAGGAGCAATCCTAATAATTAGAGCAAATCAACAAGTATGCCTGATGATATAAACTAAAATCAGGGAAACCAAACCCTCCTTCATTGAATGGAAGTTGCATCCTCTTTAAAGAAGTCTGAGGCACTAAGGAACCCCACATAACTTTCTGAAACAAGGTTTTTATTTTATAATATATCTGCAAGGTATAAAGAAATAAATTGCACATAAAATATAAATGATGCGAGGTGTAACATTCATTTTGAATTTATTTACTTTGCTCCATAAAGACAATTTTAAAGTTGCCTATCTGTCCAAATCCAGAGATATATCAGCAATTAGCTTGTTAAAATTTAGCATAATCACATGAGTAATATCTCTAGGAATCAGTATTCCTAGGTAGGTAATGACATCTGGGCATCATCAAAAATGTCTATAGGCAAATACACTCTGTGATGTATTGTTTCCCAGTGGTATCAACTCAGGTTTTGCCCAAGTAATAACATATCCAGACAAGTCTCCAGAGGTATTACTCATATTCATTAATGCAGGAAGACTAAGGTTCCAAAATAAATAATAAAATATAATTTGCATAAAGAATCTTTTTAAATGTGAAAGAATGAATAGTGCTATTCTGTTTTGTCTGATGTAAAGGTTAAGGTAAAGGTTCCCTTGCT
>NW_015179105.1:0-1549 GCF_001447785.1 Gekko japonicus
TTGTAACTTCTTGTTACTGAGATTGTCATGACTATGACCTGTAATTATTGCTAATAGTGTTAAAAAATCTATGCCATGGTGCCTTTCTCCAGAGCGACGTGCACCTTGACAGCAAAGATGCCACCAAAGTTAACTTTGCTGTCGGTTTGACGTTACCAAACAGGGGCTTCTATGTCACTTTGTCGGGAGCACCAAAGAGCAGTGAAAGACATTCAGGGAGCTACAGCAGCGCTGGAAACAGAGTCCCCTAGCACAGAAATATTTCATCGTGGCTTGTAGTTATACACCACGAGAAGCGGTGCTATAAGTATGTTTAATTGTGAAACAAGGACTGAGCTTCCAAATCATCAGCCAGATCTCAGTTGTATCACCTTTGCTCTCGCCAGCAACCTCTGCAGCGAACAAGTCACCATCAAGCCTTGGTGTTCACATTCATACATCATACCAAACCATGGTACTGGGGGCACGGGGCTGTGGCTCAGTGGTAGAGCACCTGTTTGGCATGCAGAAGGCCCCAGGTTCAATCACCACCATCTTCAGTTAAAAGAACTAGGTAGTAGGTGATGTGAAAGACCTCAGCCTGGGACCCTGGAGAGCCAGTCTGGATTGGCAATACTGATTTCGATAGATGAATGGCATAGTGTAGCTTCATTAAGATGAGGGGCAATGCCTCAATGTGGGGTGCTGTCAGACTTCCCACAGCATCAATGAAATACACACTTGTAGAGAGGTTTTATTTTATTTGAAGCTATAGATGCATGGACAAAGCCACTGTTCAGAATGTGGGGGGGAGCAATGAGCATGGCATGTTATAGTACATTCAAACTACTGAGGCCCAATTGCGGGGTTTCCCCCGCGCGCCTTTGGGCCTGCGAGCAAACGCTTCTAGGCAGCATATGTTATCCCTTTCTCACGGTGTTTTGTGAGAGCCTCCAGCAACTAACAAGCAGCGGCAACCACCTGTGGCCTTGAGAGATATAGATGTTTCAACAGGCTAAGCAATTATGCGCATCAACAGTTATACCTGTGAAAGTGAACACACACAGCGCACACAGAAAGAAGAAAAGAAAATATTGGCAGCTTGCTGACAGGTGCAGGCCATGGCTCAGTAGTAGAGCACCTGGTTGGCATGCAGAAGGTCCCAGGTTCGGTCCCCAGCATCTCCAGTTACAACGGACCAGGCAATTGATGATGTGAAAGACCTCTGCCTGAGACCCTGGAGAGATACTGTCAGTCTGAGTAGACAATACAGACCTCGACAGACCAGCAGTCAGACACAGTATAAGGCAGCTTCGTGTGTTCATGGTTAAGTCTAAAGAAGCTAACGTCAAATTGTGGTTCAGATGCTGATTTCACATGTAGCATCCTCTTAGCTGAACCACAAGCCCTCTGGTGGGGGAACAGCATGGCGCAAACAGGGAACAAGTCAGACCAAGGGATTAGCAGAAAATAGAGGAGGACTGTTGGGCTGGATTGTAGAGCAGCCGGCCATGAGTTTTGCCTTCATACGTTCCTGACTGCAGTGGAAATTTACACAGACGCCCAATTA
>NW_015179106.1:0-1522 GCF_001447785.1 Gekko japonicus
CATGGGTCTAAGAGACAAGTGGTGGGCTTAATAGCTGCCAGGGTCTTGTCAACCTCCTCCTGAGAGAGCCAGATTAAGTGGTCCAAACCTGGACTTGAAGACAGACAAGGGGCTTCCAGTTCCCTTACTGTATCAACTATGTCTGGGAGGTCCTGGTGGAGCGAAAAGACTTTATCTGCAAAATAGCTCACAAGTGCCTCACAGGCAATAGCCAATCCCTTATTGTTTTGTTTGCCTTGTGGCAAAGAAGTCAAAGATCGGATTGTCCTAAATAATTGGGCCGGGTGAGAGCTAGCAGACGTAATTGAGACCGCATAGAAATCCTTCTTAGCAGCCTTCACAGCCATTTCATGGGCTTTCATAAATGTCCTATAAGGTGTTCTTGC
Source organism: Gekko japonicus (assembly GCF_001447785.1). Classification (NCBI taxonomy): domain Eukaryota; kingdom Metazoa; phylum Chordata; class Lepidosauria; order Squamata; family Gekkonidae; genus Gekko; species Gekko japonicus. The sequence continues at coordinate 387 of NW_015179106.1, forward strand.
AGCTTCATCACAAGTTTGTCACCATCCTCACTCGAGCCATCTCTGCTCCCATTTCGTTCTCTGTAGCTCCAGGGTATACCACAGGGCTAGCTGGGCATGAGGGTGGAGAGAGCACTGGGGGACAATTTCATTGATAGCTTCAGAGACCTGGCTGTGCCAGTCCTCTACCAGCTCATCCAACAAACCGCCAGGGGGCATCAGATCCCATGGAGCATCCTGGAACCTACCTGGGTCCTGCTTGCTGCCTGAACAGAGAGAGTTAGGCGTGTTCAGCCATGTCTTCAGGGTGAAGTGGTCTGACCATGGTACTACATCAACAGTCTCCAAATCCACACTTATCCCCATCCCCAAAATAAGATCCAGCGTGTGACCCGCTTGATGTGTAGCAGCCGATACAAACTGGGAGAGTCCCAGCATCCCCATGGATAACACTAGGTCCTTGGCCTGAGAGGATGCCGCATCATCAGCATGGACACTGAAGTCCCCCAGGACCAGCAACCTGGGATGCTTCAGTGTCCAGCTTGATATGGCCTCCAACAGGCCTGGCAGGGCATCTGCTGGTGGTCTTAGGAGGTCAGTACACCAGCCAGATAACAAAACCATATGATACTTTTATGATGTACCATGAATATATTTGGTTATTGATTCGCAGTATTGGGGGATATGGGAGTAGGTCACAAGATTATGTTTTGCTCAGATACTGGGTTATCTCTCTGCAGCCATGGTCAGTAATAATCACAAAAGTAATTCTCAGATAAAAATTTTGTTAACTGGCATGTTTCGTTAACTGGCAACTCCCAATGCCTGTGAATGCTAGTTAACAAAGTTTTTGCTACGTATACAAAGAGATGCAAACAACTAAATATGTTTTCACCTGATGCCAGGTGAATAGATATGGGGAATGTGTTTCCCGTCTGGGGCACCCATCTAATTTCAGAAAAGGAGGGCAGGTGGAGCAGAGCCTCTGAAGATTATGTTAATTGCTGGATCTGTACTTACAGGAGCAAGTACCCCTTAAGGAATCCCTTGACACAGTTGAAAATGTGATGAATCCCAAGGGAAACTGCTGCTACTAAAAACTGGAATATATGACCCATGTATGCCTTCTGTTGACCCAGGTCTCTCAGCTTCATGAG
>NW_015179107.1:0-1551 GCF_001447785.1 Gekko japonicus
ATGCTGGTGGGAACTATGGGCATCAAACTGGGGGCCTCTGCTCTAAATCAATGGGGAATACATAACCGTACATCAGAGACTGCGCAGGTACCACATCGGAGTGTACCTAAACCAATCTTGCATGTGCTCAGTGCCAGAACCACACCCATTATGCAGTTTTAAATTTATTTTGTCATATGTGTGTGTGTCTGTGTGCGCGCACCTGGAAGTCGTGGTGACCTCTGGTGACTGACCCCTATTGGGAGCCTGGAGGATATTCAGAGAGTTGGCTGAGTAAAGCCTGCCCCCACCTCCCGCCTCTGGTATTCCTTGGAGGTCTCCCATCCAAGTATTTGCCAGAGTTGACCCTGCTTAGAAGAAGAAGGTTGGATTTATATCCCACCCTTCACTCGGCATCTCAGAGCGGTTTACAAACTTCTTCCCCTCCCCACAACGGATACCCTGTGAGGTAGGTGGGGCTCCTTTGAGGACTACTCTTTCAAGAGCAGCTCTGCCAGAACTATGGCTCGCCCAAGGTCATCCAGCAGCTGCAAGTGGAGGAGTGGGGAATCAAACCTGGCTCTCCCAGGTAAAGTCTGCATACTTAACCACTACACCAAACTGGCTCTCTGATTAGCTTCTGAGATCTGACGAGATCGGACTCGCCCAGGCTACCCAGGTCAGGGTGATACAGAAGAATATTTTGAATGGAGGTCTTAAGAGGGGGAAAAACCTCCAAAGAGGAGATTTTTATTTTAATGCACTTGAGTAAACCTGGTGGTCGGATGTCTTCCAGCGCCTTCGCAGTCCAAGCCACGGCGGGTGGTTTAAGAGACAAGACTCCCCATGTTAACCCAAACTCGATTCCATTTTTGTAGGGGCCCGTTTGGTGTGTATTTGAGTTCTCCAAAGCTCTCTGCTACCCGCTCTGCTTTTGACAGGTGGACTTGGCAGGTATTCGCCTACCTGTCTCGGGAACCGCCTGGCAGGGTTCGAAGAAACGCTTCTGACGTGCTGGCGAGGACCTGGCGGCCCAAGCATCCATTCTTGGAATTAATCAGGCCGGGAAAGTAGACTGGAAATTCCAAATAGGGCAGCAATCGTCTGTCGGCTCGAGACCGCAGGAAGGATCTGGTTGGCGCCTTTGGCACTGGAGCTGAAGCCGTGGGCCTCTTCCCCTTTAAGATCGGGGGGGGGGGAAACAATCCAGCAGGATCTAGACCGAAAGCAGAGATCCTGTGCAGTGTTCCCTCTAAGCTGAGTTAGTGTGAGCCAGCTCACAGTTTTTCAGCCCCAAGTCACACTGTGAACTTCAAAACCAAGTGGGGGGTTTGGCTTGAGATCTCTTGAGCTTTGGGCTCAAATGAGAATAAATTGTCTATAAAAATGCACATTTCCGGCTCTTGCACAGTTCACTTCAAGGTCTTTCAAGGAATGGACTTTGGGGGGGAGGGTTTAACCCTTCAAGCTCTGCTAGGTTTTGGTGTTCAAAAGTGGCTCTGCTACTCATTTCTTAGAAAGGAAATATGCAAGTTTTAAAGGATATGTCACTTCATGGAAAATGCTAAGAAA
>NW_015179108.1:0-1550 GCF_001447785.1 Gekko japonicus
TGCAAAGCCATGCTGAACAGGCCACTTCCCAAAAGGGTCAGATCAACTGCGGGCCTTGACAAGGGTGACCTTGAGGAAGAAGGATGGAAAAATCAGTTTCCAAGGGAAAAGGCCAGAGGGAAGGTATTAGCCGAAAGGCTATTTTTTTCACTGTCAAGTCACAGCTTATGGCAACCCCATGGGGTTTTCAAGGCAAGAGACATTTGAAGGTGGCTTGCCGTCACCTGCCTCTGCATGGTGAACCTAGTACTCCTTGGTGGTCTCCCATCCAAATACTAACCAAGGCTGACCCTACTTAGCTTCCGGGATCTGATGAGATCAGGTTAACCTGGGTTATCCAGGTAGGGCTTCTAGAGATCTGTGAACTCCTTGTGACACTTCTGAAGAAATGTATGTATCTAAAGGCAAGGGGAAGTTTATGATGAAAGTGGTCCTATGACTTTAACATGATTCATACATTATCAGAACAACAAGGGAACTGTTTCTGTGTGACTAGCTCTCCCACAGCACCAGGAACTTCTGTAAGGAAAGTACTTGTGGACCCAGAAAATTATAAGCCTCTCTGGACATGCTCAGTGTTACAGCTCATGTTTTACATGTGGAAGATCCTAGATTCAATGCCTGGCACCTCTAGGATCTCAGGTCATGGATGCTGGCAAAAGCCTTTCTCTGCCTGAGAGCCCAGACAGATGCCAGGCAGAGCAGACAAAAGGAGTTACATGAATCAGGGACCTGACTCTGTGCAACAGAGCTTCAGTGCTCCTCCCATGACAGAACGGCTTGGTCCTCAAGGAGAATATGCTATTTGCCTGAGTCATGCCATTCATTCCAGCAGGCAGCAGGAGAGCCACCTGGGGACTGAATCACCAGGAAGCAACTCCCTACTTGCGCTGATAAAGTACAAATCGAGGTGGTGAATGATCTCTCTCTTGGGTGACTGGTCAGAGTTTATTTCCTGCTACAATATTTAACCTTGGCTCGCCTTCGTCTTCATTCAGCTCGTCACTTTCTTCCTCACTTCCACTGTATTCATACTCAGTTTCATCTAAAAAAGAAATTAAAAAGAAAAAAAGAAGAAAATCTCATAAGAAATTCGTCTGCGCCAGCAGTTACATTCTATTACAACATGTACATATCCACCCATCCACTGAGGTCATGCTTGAGTTTCAAAAATTTGGAGATTTTTCTGTATAGAAACCGGAGTTGACTCATCACATTGTGAGCATGCGCACAAATGAGACCAAAAATGCAATCAAATTCATTTCTGAGCTTTCTAAGCTTTTGCCACATGTGGAATTACAGAACCCCTCGTTTCCAGTCATACTGATATCCCAGGTCTCTTCAGGCTGGCTTACATGGAGCTCTCAGTGGTCTTTCTACTAGGAGCTGACCGAGTCCAGTGTTCCAAAAGTAGGTGTTCTGAGGCTGTCCACTGCAAAATGAGTTGAGTTTTTAAATGCAAATTCACTCTTTGTAGTAGCTAATGGAGATTCAGCATTTTAATTTTAGTAAAAGGGGGAGAAAGGGAGGGAGTGCCGCATGGTATAGTC
>NW_015179109.1:0-1534 GCF_001447785.1 Gekko japonicus
CGATCCGATATTACATAACAAGGATCTCCGCTTGTACACCGTACAGATGATCAGGATGGCTACCTCCTGACTTTGGACTGAACGGCCCTGCCTTGCCTGACTTCTGGCACCTGCCACTCAAACCCTGCAAGCCAGTACACCCATGATATTTGGAGGAGTGAGATGATACCTTCAGTTGATTTATGGATCTGTGTAGGTATGTCTGTCCTCATCTAACCCTAACCCACTGTCAGCTACAGTATCTTGCAGACCTCCCTCACCATTGCTCAACAGGAGAGGTGGGGAGGCAGCGGTCGAGTCCGACGGATCCACATCAGATCCAAGTCCCAATGAGCAGGTGGGAGAGCCGTCCTCGGCTTCACCAACAGAGGACTTAAGAATGTACAGCGAACAGATGACACACGTGGCACAATCTCTTGAAATCGAGAAAACTACGTCTGTGAATAAACTGAGAGACCAAATCCTGAGCCGACTGTATTCAAACTCCCCAGGCATGATTGCTTTTCCTATACTAGAGAGCCTGGAGGATATAATGCAGGAGGCTTGGCAGAGACCAGCCTCGCTCCAAGCCACAGCGAGGAGGGTGGAACATCTTTACGGAGTTAAGAAGGAGGCCTTCAACTACTTCATTACACATCCTTCACCATCTTCCCTTGTAATGGAAGAGGCCACATTGTTCTCCACCAAAACAGATGAAACTCTGACTCTAATAAAGAAAAACAGACAGACAGCAAGGTCTTTAGGGGGCCCTCAAGTAGGCACATCTCAGTATAAACAGAGACCGTATGTTCATCAGGCTTGGCACCCATATCAAAGGAAGTATAGATACGCTAACACTCCAGGGGCTCAGTGTCCTCCTTCTAAATCTTAAGTTCTTCAGCAAAACTACCAGAGACATAAAGGTTCAAATAGACCCCCGTTCTGTGAACCAGCCAGCCACACCAAGGAAGCCAACCCAACCAAAAAAGTCTTTCTGTCTTGACCCAGTTAGGTTTGGAGATAGGTTAGCTCACTTTCATAAGGCCTGGAGAGCCATCACAATGAGTAGGGTTTGGGTGCAGTGGAGTCAGGATATAAATTAGAATTCAGAATGGTTCCCTCTTGTTCTCCCCAACTTCCTTCATCAAATGATGGAGGAAACTACAAGGGGCTCAGCCATACTCAACTTAATATTGACCAACAGGCAAGAGATGGTACATGGGGTGAGGGTGGTGGGGACCTTAGGGTGAAGTGACCATGTCCTGCTAGAATTCCTTTTGCTGTGGGGGACCAAGGAAGTTTGAAGCCACATGTGTATGTTTGATTTCAGTAGGGCAGACTTTAATAAACTCAGAGGCATGATGAGAATCATTCGGTGGGCGAGACTGCTGGAAGGGAAAGGAGCAAGTGAAGGGTGGGTTCTCCTAAAACAAGAGTTCTTGCAAGCTCAAGCCATCACTGTTCCAACAAGAAGGAAACATGGTAGGGGATCCAAGGAGCCAATATGGATGAACAGAGAACTTTGTGAGAAAAAGGAAATGTTTAAGAAATGGAG
>NW_015179110.1:0-1576 GCF_001447785.1 Gekko japonicus
ACTGGACTGAAAGTTAAAGGGGGAAAACCTTTATATTGAATATCAGAGAGGAAGATAGTTAAGGATTTCTACCACTGTTTGGTCCTGTTTATGAAACTGAAAACAATGACTGAGTTCAGAAGTTGACAGGTCAGCTGCAGCGTAGATCAGATATTTTACTCACTGGTGTAATATTCTAAGCATCCATTTTCACCATTGGTACAGGTAAACTGCCAAAAATTCTTAAATACAAAGGTGACCAATTAGTATCATTGGATAATTGGATTTGATTTAGGAGAGGGGCTGTGGCCCAGTGGAAGAGCATCTGCTTGGCATGCAAAAGGTCCCAGGTTCAATCCCCGGTACTTCCAGTTAAAAGGACCAGGGAGTAAGTGATGTGAAAAACTGCCACTCCCAGTCTGAGTAGACAGTACTGACTTTGATGGACTGATGGTCTCATACAGTATAAGGCATGTGTATGTGTGTTGATGGGCTGTTGTTACATTTGTTGTTCAATAAGAACATAAGAAGAGCCCTGCTGGATCAGACCAGTGGTCCATCTAGTCCAGCATCCTGTCTCACACAGTGGCCAGCCAGTTTCTCTGAACTCTGACATAGAGGCTGAGGCCTTCCCCTGATGTTGCCTCCTGGCTCTGGGATTCAGAGGAATTTTATTGTGCAGTTCCTTTAAAGCAATCCGAGAGAGCCTGGGCACTCACCCACCCTCCCCCCATTGCTGGAGGATGCCCCCAACACCTCCCAGTGGGAACTCACCCAGGAGGCCAGTGGAGAAGAGGCCAGTGGAAGAGGAGATGCCGGTGGCAGAGAAGGGGCAGCCAACTCAGACGGTTGGTGGCAAGGTAGAGGAGACGGCCACAGTGAGACATGCATTGGCAGCAGGGCTGAGGACTGCGGCAGCAGTACAGCAGCCGAATCCACCCCAAGAGCTCAACGCAGGGGCAGGGGAGGTGGTGCTGGCAGTGAAGGAGGCCACTCCAGCCTGGGGGACCACATGGGTTGGGCATCCCCCGTGGCTGGCCTGCTTCCTGCTGGGCCTGATTTTGTCACCACCTCCGGAGGATGCCCAACCCTAGTGGTCCCTGGGCTGGAGCAACCGCCTTACCGGCTGGCACCATCTTCCCCCTCTGGGCTCCCTGGGTGGGCCCAGCTGCTGTACGGCTGTGGCCCTGCTGCTGCTGCATGGCTCACCAAGGCCATCTCCTTCGCCTTGCCGCCAACTGCCTCAGCTGGCCACCCATATTCTGCCACCTGTTTAAAGGGACTGCACAAGAAAGCCCGAAACAGCTGTTTCTGCAGCTTTCTGAAAACCCCATTTAAAGGAACTGCAGTCCCTTTAAATGAGGGTTTGCTGGGCCCACGAACTAAATTGCATTTTCTGCAGTTCATGCCTATCCCTATGTAGAGCTACATTTCCCAATGTCACTGGTGTCAACATGCACCATGACTGCTGTCTTCTCCCCAGCATTATCTGTCAACCGATCTAGACAGAGCATGATGTCCACAACCTTCGTACCAGGCAGGCAAGTCACCATGTGGCCAAGATGCCCGTCACAGACCCCACTCTCTAAATTCTTAA
>NW_015179111.1:0-1430 GCF_001447785.1 Gekko japonicus
TGGCAGGCAGGGGTAAGGAGTGTAGTGCAAGGGGGGGGACTGGCATACTCCTGGGGTGAGGCTCATCCGTGGGGGGGCATTACCCCCAAATGCCCCCGTGGGTATGGGCTTGGAGGGCATCAGAACACCATGCTGAGATTTAAGGAGAGGAGTTGTGTAATCAAGACACCTGGGATAGAGAAAGGAGTTTTTAGTGGAGATATTTTGAATTGATTGATGTGGCAGGGAAGCCAATAAGAGAATGTTGGAGATAAGCAGTAGATTTAGAGGTAAATGGGTGGCTGAAAAGGAGGAACTAGCAGCATTTGACAACTGTTTGTTGGACTTGCATTACATTACAGCCATGAAGGAAAGAGGTCAGAAGATAGCAGAAGAGGCCTGAAAGTCTAGATTATAGCTACAATGAGGGGAAGTAATATGGGGTCAGAAATAGAGAAGGAATGTATTTATTTAGATATTTACTTTATTATGTCCTGCCTTTCCCTCCAATGGGATGTGGATTACACCATTATCCTCTTCTCCAGTTTTTCCTCACATCAGGTAGGTTAGCCTAAGGGTGTGTCACTGGCCCAAGGTTATCCAGCAATCTTCCATGGCAGAGTGGGGATCTGAACATGGGTCTCCAAGATCCTTATCTGACACTCTAGCCACTACACTATACTAGCTCTCATGTTCACAGGTATATCACATTAGCAACAGATGGCAAAAGAAAAATAATGGCTGAGAGCAAAAAGGAAGAAGGAGAGAACTCAGTTCACTATGGGAGAAAAGTCATATGAAATGGGAGCTATGCAAGCAAGGATCAGAAGGAATTATTCAGATTTTAGCCAGTGCAGAAGAAGATAGACCATGGCTGAAATCCAAAACATATTTACTCAAGAGTATGCTCCTCTAAATATAGTGTAACTTTTTCCTGACTAAACGTGCAATGTAGGGACATCAAGGGATAGTGTCAGAAGACATGGGGATCAATGGAGAACACCAGGGAACCAGGCCATACAGCTTTTGACAAAGACTCAAGTAGAATGTGGCAAAGGATTGTATTTTTGAAGCTCCCTTATGCTAGCTCTGTTCTAATGCTACATTTGATGCATGTCGAGCTGAATGTGTAATGGAAACCCCACATTGATCCAGGTCATGGTTTCCGGTTTCATTTGTGAAGGGATCATGTGTTATTTCTTTCTTATACACTCATACATGCAGGTGAACAAGGCTAATGAGTCCGACCATTGTTGTATGAGGGTCAGTATTGTCAGCTGACAGTAGCTCTCCAAGGTCTCATGGTCTTAGTAATTCTGAGGCCCTGGGCAAAAGTTGGGAATGGGGTCACAACAGCCCTTTACTCCCACCCAAGCCACTTAATAAGAATATAGGAAGGCCCAGACTAGGGTTGCCAAGTATAAATATCCTACCGGCGGGGGAGCCTCGCC
>NW_015179112.1:0-1517 GCF_001447785.1 Gekko japonicus
CCCCCCGGGGGGATTTGGCAGCCCTATGCCAAGTGGGGGGCTGGAGTTCTCCCAGAATTACAACTGATCTCCAGACTACAAAGGTCAGTTCCCCCTGGAGGAAATGGCAGCTTCAGAAGATATACTCTGTGGCACCACATCCCTGCTGAGCTGCTTCCCATCCCCATCCTCCCCAGGCTCTGCCCCTAAATCACTTGGAATTTTCCATCCTGGAGTTGACAATCCCCCCCTTATCATAAATGTCATGATACTCAATGAGGGTTGTCAGCTCTGGGTTGGGAAGTACCTGGAGATTTGGGGGGTGGGGCCCAGGGAGGGTGGGGCTTATGTTCCTCAGCAAGGAACAATGCCATAGAATCCATCCTTCAAAGCAGGGGAACTGATCTTCAGAGGAACTGATCGTGGTTATCTGGAGATCAGTTGTAATTCTGGGAGATCACCAGGTGCTACCAGGAGGCTGGCAACCCTTCTTTCATGGTGTTTTTTTCAGGCCAGATGACATGCTAGGGCTGTGATCACACAGGCAATTTTGCCCGGCACAGGCACTCCTCCCCTCTGGATCAAATGGGTGCAGTCAGACAGGCACGCCTGTCAGGCGTTCCCCAGCCATACTTATCCTGTCACAGGATGACTTGGAGCCGGGTTAAAAAGCCACCACATCACAAGTAGTGTTTTCGGGCCCCCGCGCAGTCATCGCACATGGCCAGATGTCTGAACGCGGGGCAGCACACGCGGAACAGATTTGGCAGTCTGAACCTGCAGATCCGTTCTGCCACTAGGTAGGTGTCTTTTTTTAAATGCCTTTGTGCACATGTGTGCGCATGCGCACATGAATTTTGAAATCTTTTTGGCAGCGTGCTCTGTGGCTGAGGCGTTGCAATAATGTGGATGCTTTACCATGGGTTGTCGCCATGGGTAATCCACAGCAGGGTGTGCTGTGTGGTTGATATGCCCCACAACACTTTAAACTGGTTCAGTTAGAGGCGGCACCATATTGCGCCAAGCCACCAGTGTGGACACAGCCTAGGAGTTCTTTCAATCATAGTCCTTCAGCAAAAATGCCCAGAGTATGTTTCACAAAAGAAAGATTTTGGAGGAAAGTGCTGTCATTAAATTTTGAGATGGCCAAGTCTACAGCACTGATTATCCCTGGATGCTATAATAGTCACGATAATTTCAGTGCACACAGATCCATTTCCCTTTGTCTTTTGATATACCACTCCCCTTTCATTTATTCTTTGCATGTTTTCAGCAGGCTAGGGGGAGATGGAGATCTCTTTTGATTATTAGAACTCTGCCCTCTTTTCATTCTCATAGTGCATCATCTGCATGTGTTGGCCCAACAACTGAACAGTCTACATGGCTGCTTCAGTGGTTTCATGTTATTTACCCTGATTTCTTTACCAGAACAGGCATAGCTGTGGGAAGAAGACCTTGCTGATTCACTACTATGGGGAAATTTACTTACTTTTCCCAGACCAACATATATGCAGGACTGCCTCTCCCCGTATGTCCCC
>NW_015179113.1:0-1554 GCF_001447785.1 Gekko japonicus
CTGGAGACAGACAATGGCAGACCATCTCTTACTTCTGTATAACCAACAACTCTTACTTCTTGTACTACGTGCCCTGACCATTACTCAGGATTATGTTGAGGATTTCCCTCTCCCAGTTGGTTCTACAATCAATTGTTCCATGGCACAATTGTTCAGGGTATCAAGAAATGATGATCTGTTTACCAGGATCTGAAGTTGCAGTTGCCGTTCAATGTTTTGTCATACTTTTCTTTTTTTGGCCATCAAGTCACAGCTGACTTATGGTGACCCCATGGGGTTTTCAAGGCAAGAGATGTTCAGAGGTGGTTTGCCATTGCCTGCCTCCATGTAGTCTCCTGGTGTTCTTTGGTGGTCTCCCATCCGAATATTGACCAGGGCCAACCCCACTTAGCTTCTGAGACCTAATGAGATCAGGATAGTCTGGGCTGTCCAGGTCAGGGCTCAGCCATACATTACTATACCACTTTCTCCTTTAGCTGATTTCTTTCTCCCTCTGAAGAGGACTCTCAGATCAGGAGAGTGATCAGAAATCCCCAGTACTGAGCTATTCTTCTGAGGTGTGGTATTTCCACCCACAATAGGGCTGTGGAAGGCTTCATCTGTCTAGAGTCTTCTGGTTTATGGAACTCTGCACTGTCTTTGGTATACCGGACAAAACTGCCCTGATGCATCCTTCCTTTCGTCAATCTTGCAGGGTAATGGCCCAGCTAGTCCTTGGTGCTCACACTCAAAAACTGTGAAGATCCTTCTGCTAGAAGGTACGGACTTAATATTTCTGGCCACAGAACTACTATCTGAAAAACAGAATGCCTTCCAGTCCCTCCTTTAGAGAGCTGTTCGCAGTAACAGGAAGAATTGAAAAACAGTTGAAAAAATGTTGAAGTAAAACAAAACAAAAAAAGCACCTTTCTAGCCCTATCTTGTTAGATCTCAGAAGCTAAGCAGGGCTGGCCCTGGTTAGTACTTGGATGGGAGACCTCCAAGGAACAGCAGAGGTGGGACACAGAGGCAAGTGATGGCAAGCCCCCTCTGAACGTCCCTTGCCTCCAAGCCCCACTAGGGGTCACCAGATGTCAGCTTGACTTGATGGCAAAAAACCCCTCCCCACATTTCTAACAGAACAAGGGGGAAGGGAATGGTAGCTATAAAAGATACACAAGCCCTTCTGCCAAAAATAATATACCCCTAAGGAAATCAAACCACCATTTGCCCTTCGGAGGAAAAGATCAATGAATGCTTGGGAACACAGGTGGGTTTGGGAATGCTGGACCAAAGGTCCGTTTCGTCCTGCACTCCTTCCCCAGCCAGCTCCCAAGCAGGGCATACTGAGCTCCAGCAGCATGGAATGGAAGGTTTACTGCCCCCGGACCAGATGATAACATGCTGCTGCTAGACATCCTCTCCTCCACAAATGCTTCTAACACACTTTTATAGTTGGTTGCATTAGTGGCCTTCACTGCACAGTCTGCTGGCTAACTCAATTTTTACCATACATTGCATGGGAAAAAAACACACCAATCCTTTCCTTTGTTCTAGAACTGTTGCCACTCCGCA
>NW_015179114.1:0-1844 GCF_001447785.1 Gekko japonicus
AACAGGTCCACTGTCCTAAACTGGTGCTTTGAAACATTAGCCACTGGCGACTTGCTAGGAGGGATAGGCAGGCAAGTGACATACTTTAAAGGTCACAGAGGTAATTTTAATCACTATAATAATAGAAACCCCAGACCAAGCTGTTGCCCCTTGCCGGGCACTGAGCCTGGAACCTTCTGTGTGCTAAGCAGGTGCTCTTGTTATGGAACAACCCTCCTTACCCAGCAAAGCCCCCAGGTCCTTAAGCCTAGATCTCCAGACTCTTCTCCCCATTGAATCAGTAAGGCAAGCGTCCCTAAAAGACAGCAAGCCCACCTCACAACCAAACTTCTCGAGCAGCCCAAATGCATTTAAAAACACTGCCATGTGAGCGCATGACACTGACTTCTACTGTGTCAGACCAGAACGACCGACCAGTATTGCCTACTTTAAACAGTAGTAGCTCTCAGGCAGAGAAGGACCTCTTACAACACTACCCGGGATCCTCCAAGTTGGAGATCCTGGGGACTGAACTTGAGGACCCTCTGAACTCAAAAGCTTGCAGCCCTAGCTAGAGTTGCCAACTCTAGTTTGGGAAATTCCTGGAGACTTGGGGGGGTAAGTGCTTAGGAGTGGCAGGGTTTGAGGACTGATGTGCTGCTGCACAGTTCACAGGGTTTGAGGACTGATGTGCTGCTGCACAGTTCACACACCCCGAACATTTCCTCCAGGGGAGCATTGATCACTGTGGTCTGGAGATCAGTTGTAATTCTGGGAGATCTCCAGGCCCCACCTGGAGGCTGGTAACCCCAGCCCCTCTTCCCATGCCATTCTGGTCCCGCGGGCACTCCATGAAACTGCAGAGCGGTCGGGTTAGAACGGATAAAAGGAAGTACTTCTTCACCCAAAGAGTGATTAACACATGGAATTCACTGCCACAGGAAGTGGTGGAGGCTACAAGCATGGACGGCTCCAAAAGGGAATTAGATAAGCATATGGAGCAGAGGTCCATCAGTGGATATTAGCCACAAGGTATAGATAGGGGCTCTGGGGCAAGTGATGCTCTGTCTTCTTGGTGCTTGGGGGGGGTGTCAACAGTGGGAGGGCTTCTAATGTCCTGGCCCCACTGCTGGACCTCCTGATGGCACTGGTATTTCTGGCCACTGTGTGACACAGAGGGTTGGACTGGATGGGCCTTTGGCCTGATCCAACATTGGCGTCTCTTATGTTCTTATGTTCAAATCAAGCCAAAACACAGTTATTTGGAAACTTCTCAAGAACTTTGTAAGCTGAGGTCATTAATTTGGACACATGGAAAAACTCAGCACAGGATCACAATACGCAGCTATTTCCCCAGTGTCGTGATACTAAACTTTGGGGCACAATCTATCTAAAGCCGAGCACTGAAGTCCCGGTGATTTCAGTGGTGGAATATAAAATACTCCAGGGGACTTGTTTGTAACCTGTGATGGCAGCAAGAGAGGTGGATGGCTGCGTTGAAAAGCTGGCGTGCAGAGACCTTCCCCTCACAAATCATTCAGACGGTTGTGCTAAAGGCACACCCCTGGGAACCCGACCACCAGGCTGCTGCTGCCACCACATGATACATAGCGTTGGGGGGGTGTGTTCCTCTCCAGCTCAGATTGCATATCCAACCTATAAAAGAACTTGAGGCTGTAATTCACCTTTGTTGTGAGGAAAAAGTTGCTCACCTCTAACTTGTGGGCTTCAACCGGTCATCCGTGAAGTCACACAGGTAGGAATACTCGTGCCTGAGCAGAGTATCGATCGTAGAGCTAGGCCTAAAAGTTACTGCTGGCAAGGCCTCTGCTCGACCCAAGGAGAAAGCCAGTCGTACACATGCC
>NW_015179115.1:0-1506 GCF_001447785.1 Gekko japonicus
GTTCTGTTGCTTCTTGACCCTTATACAGTGGTTATCTGTCTAGTCCAGTGTCCTGTTCTACACAGTGGCCAGCCAGTTGCCCTAGAGGACCAAACAAGCAGGGCATCGAGGAAATATTGTGTCTGGCAGCTCTGGAAAGAACCCAGTGGGTACAAAACGCAACTGGCTTAATAGGGATTGTGGCTGCATTGTTTAGTTGATAATTCAGGAACTCCCAAGGAGATTTATGTTACCCTACCTCAAAAGGTGCCTTAACCTGGGTAGCCCAGGCTAGCCCGATCTCATCAGATCTCAGATGCTAAGCAGGGTTGGCCCTGGCTGGTATTTGGATGGGAGACCTCCAAGGAATACCAGGGTCATGAGGCAAAGGCAGGCAAGGGCAAACCACCTCTGAACATCTCTTGCCTTGGAAACCCCATGGGGTCACCATAAGTCAGCTGTGACTTGATGGCACTTTCCATCGACACCATCTCAAAAGGCTGTTGTGGTGCCAAAACTGGGAGAGGCAATATATACATTGGACTGAGCTCCTTGGAAGAAAGGCAGGATAAACCCTCAGTAGGTAAGGCTGATATGAAGGGAGGGGGGCAGCTTGAGAAGCAGTAGATGGTCCCTGAAGGTTTTACAGAGTGGAAAGGATGCAGCCAGGCTGTTGGTCCATCTTTCTTACATAAGTTCCTGGAGGAATAAAGAGCAGATGATCTTTAACTCCATTAACACAGTGCCCACTATGGCCTCTGTGTTTCCTAATTCCTGAGAGGTATAAGTAACTTACTGGTTTGTTGTGTGAAGCCAGATCCTGACTATGCTCTGAAGCATGGCCGATAATATGAAGGCTCCAATCCAGGGCAACTACCAAGGTACAACTTCCCTGAATACTGTAGGACTCACTTCAGAATACATGAATGTAGAGTAAGACTTGCTTGACTAATCAAGACGTTACAGGGAATCTCCAGGAATAAATCTCCCTACAAATTATCTGGTTTGCAATGCTAGCTGATCTTCCCAGAATCTTTTTTTTTAGCAGTTATACCAATAAAACGCCCTAAGGCTGCATAGGTAGAAGCACAGGGGTTTGAAACATCTCCCCATACACAGTTTCATTAACTAAAACTGAACTGGCTGGGAGGAGCTGTGGTTCAGTCAGTGGTAGAATATGTGCTTTGTATGCAGGTTCAATCCCTGGCACCGTCTGCTGATAACTGCTACCATGGAGCCACTGTCAGTCAGAGTAGGCAATACTGACCTTGACAGACTAATGTTCTGTTTCATTAGAAGGCAGATTCATATGTAAACCACTCTCCACATTCACACATCCTTCAAAGAAAAATGATGAGCAAGGGACAGGTAACAACCTCTTTTTTCCCATTTCAGGCTAATTGTGGGAGGAGGGGTGTCAATTGGTGAAAATAAGGGTAAAAGTCTACCTGTTTACTATTGCAAAAATATGTTATTGTATATACCATGCTTCTTTGAAAAAAATTAATAAAAAGTTATTAAAAAAAA
>NW_015179116.1:0-1514 GCF_001447785.1 Gekko japonicus
TGATACTTATGATACTTATATGATTATGACGCTGAGTAATAAGCATGATTAAGTTAAGCAAGGAAGTATCGGGGAAAGTGTATTACTGAATTGATCACAGTGATTTTGATTCCATTTACAGTCTCCAGGTGATGGCTGGAGATCTCCCAGAATTGCAACTGGTTTTCAGGTTACAGAGACCAGTCCCCCCTAGAGCAAACGGCCACTTTGGAGGGTGTACTCCTAGCCCGTAGCTACAGTGGGGCTATTGAGGGCTCTGCCCCCTTCATGAAAGGGCCAGCCCCACGAGATTTCCTTCTGAAAACGGTAAGGGATTTCATTGCTTTAGGCAGGGTAATGGTGGGGGGTGTTTTTGCTTTTCATTTATGTCTGGAGTGGCTGCCGTGGGGGGGGGTTTTGTGCTGCATTTAATTGGATTTTATCTTAATATCACTGTCTTTATTATTACTTAAAAGAACAGTGGTTTAGGGCCAGACAGAAAAATAATGGCAGCCCCACCAGAATTTTTTTTGCCCCACAAGCCACAGAACCCCCGTTGGGGAGGTGTTAGCCGGCGCATGGAATGTCCAGCTCATAAGCTCGGAAGCCTGGAAAAAAGACCTCTTCAGCATTAAGAAGCCTGCAATGGGCCAATCCGGCCAGGTGGTGGCAGTGCGGCGCTACGACTCAAAGCAGCCCAGGAAGAATCAACGTCATCAAGCCAAGCCGAAATGAATGCTGTCCGGAAAAACGTCTGAAGTCTACAGCTGAACAAAAATCCCCGTCAGCTGCAAATGTGTGCAATTTAAAGAATTATATGTTGTCCTCCCTTACCCCCCTATGAAATTGTTAGTCCCTTGTGTGAAACCGTGTAACTGTAAATCGCTCTGCCGGATTGAGCGATCAATAAATCGAAAGGCATTATTATTATTATAATCCTGACTATGGGTCTGGTTTACTCTGTGGCAATATATCCTGCTGAGATCTCTTCCCCGGCCCTACCCCTCCAAATCGCCAGGAAGTTTCCAACCAAGGGTTGGCAACCCTATATAAACCAGCTCTCAGACCTCATGTGACCACGTCTGCCCGTTGAGACCATCTGCATAGCCCCATCCTTGGTCCTCTTTTTTTCTGTCTCGTTGGAGCATGACAAAAACCCGGGAACTGGTGTTTTAGATATATTATATATTCTGTCTACCCATTGAAAAAAAAACACGTTACAACCCCATGAATAATGCACAGGGAACATGCTGCATTGCTTTCGACAGCTGCACCCTTCCCAAGTGTTACCTTTCCTAGTCTTCAATTACTGAAAGGAAAGGATTGTGGGTTTTTATTTTATTTTGATAGTTTGAGTTCACAAAAGGTGTTGGACTTCACAGCTTAAAGAGTGAAACCTTTTCTACTATTTTTATAGCTTTCAGTTATTTGAAACGAGTCTTTCACAGCTTGGCATTGTCTTTTATGTCTTTCCAACAGCAGAGCTACCAGAATTTTCAATTAAAATTGATCCTCTCTCTCTCTCTCTCTCTCTC
>NW_015179117.1:0-1923 GCF_001447785.1 Gekko japonicus
TTAGCAGGAGAACACTGGCCAGAAATTAGTTATTCTGAAAGGATTACATTGAGTTTAATTCTTCTCCCCTCCATGCCATTTCACTGTTTGACAATACCCCCGTACAGCTTTTTTGAAGCTTAGTAAGGAAAAAAGGGGAGCTGCGGTGGCTCAAGTGGTTAAGACACTGAACTGCAGGCTGTGGAAGGTCAGTAGTTCAGCAGTTCAAGACCCGGGTGCCGCATGATGGAGTGAGCTCCCATCTCTAGTTCCAGCTCCTGCCAACCTAGCAGTTTGAAAGCAAGAAATTGCAAGTAGATAAATAGGTACCACATCGGTGGGAAGGTAACAGCGTTCCGTGCGCCTTAGTGTTTAGTCATGCCGGCCACGTGACCACGGAAACATCTTCGGCTTTGAAACGGAGATGAGCACCACAACCCTAGATTCGGACTCAACTGACTTTCGAGCAAGGGAACCTTTACCTTTACTTTAAGGAAAAAAGGATGGGGACCTGTATTGTGTCTGTTTTCCTTCTTCCCTTAATACAACTTAAGGTATCCTAGAGGGGAAAAATTTATTGGGGAAAGGGGGGGGGGAACCTTCCTTTGCCAGTGCCAGGGGCCTGATCCATACAGAACCTTTCCATAGCTGCATTTTAGGCTGATCTCCCACCAGCACATGTGATTTGGCTCTTAAGACTGCAGTCCTGACCTCTGAAATGAATTCCCATTAATATTTATGGCCCTTTTCAGACAGCCTATGTATCCCATTCAGGAACTGGTTACCAATGGTTTTTTTCTGTCATTTCAGACAGACCCGTTTTAGTAACAGGCTCCTAACAGAATATATTTACCTGTTCAGACAAACACGCTTCTGTCCCATTTGGGAAGGGTGCCTGAAGTGTTGTTGACTCGAACTGCTTTCTTCTGATCTTCAATCCTCTCTACTGCTTCTGAAGTGCTATGGGGTGCTGCGTAAGATGCCCCTGTTTTGCAGTAAAGGTCCTGTTTGCAGACACAGTGACAGAAAAGCTTTACCCACTCAATTTCTGCTTGTTCAAATAGATCAGGGTTCCCCCAATCTCTTTGAGCCAGTGGGCACCTTTGGAACTTTGGTACAGTGTGGTGGGCGCAGCCATAAAATGGCTGCCAGGGAATGGCTGCTGTCGATGGCAGAGCCAGACACAAAATGGCTGCCGCAGCTTACCTGCAGTCACACAGTGAAGATACTTGTGCTGCGGTGGCAGCTGTTACCAAAGCAACATTTTTAAATATCTGCACAGCCAGTCGAATCTCCAGTGGCCCATCAGAAGCTTTGCAGGGCGGAAGCCTCCCCTGGCCTCACACACTTTCTAAAAACACTTCGCGGACACCAGGGAAGGTGCCAGCAGGCACCATTGTGCCCACGTGCCAGTTTGGTGTAGTGGTTAAGTGTGCAGACTCTAATCTGGGAGAACCGGATTTGATTCCCCACTCCTCCACTTGCAGCCGCTGGTTGACCTTGGGCAAGCCATAGTTCTGTCAGAGCTGTTCTCTCAAGGAAAGAGCTCTCTGAGCCCCGCCTACCTCACAGGGTGTCTGTTGTGGGGAGGGGAAGGGAAAGGAGATTGTAAGCCGCTCTGAGACTCTGAGTGAAGGGCGGGATATAAATCCAATCTCCTCCTCCTTCACATTGGGGACCCCTGAAACAGATGCTAAATACACAGGATCCCTTCTGGAAACAATGTGTAATCTTAGATACTGCGCACATACTCATATATTGGGGTAATGGGGGGGGGAACAATGTTGCTGGGATTTTACCATCCCCCCTCCCATGGAAGGCTGACCATAACTAAAAATTTGGGGCTTGGCTACTCCTCTGGAATTAATATAATAAAATATTTAACCACTTAACTGAATTTATGGAATTCATTCAAAACCAGAACAGATTAACGTTGGGAGCTAG
>NW_015179118.1:0-1497 GCF_001447785.1 Gekko japonicus
GTTTGGGGGAGTGTACCAGAGAAGCCAGGTGATCAGAATAAAAAAAGTTATTCAATGGGACATGGAGTTGAAAAGATATGTCTGTGTACAGACAGAAAGGCAGAGGCTGTTTGTTTTTATTACTGTCCTAGCCCATCAGTTAAGATCTGCCTCCCAAGCCTTGTTCTCTGTTTCTCCATCTGCCTAGGTGAGGCAGCCAGTGACCAGAAAGAGTCGTATCAGCGATGGCTCCCAGCAAGCTTCCATGCCAAAGCAGGGCTTTGAACCGGCGTCTCCCAAATCCTAGTCTTATGCTTTAACTACTACACCATGCTGACATTCTGGTTTAATCCTGGCCTATCCCCTGGTGATGAGCACCCAGGCTACTGTCAGTAGCCCATGAAGCCAGAAATTGTTAAACCCTTAAACTTAATGTTGGACATGATCTCAAATTCTATCCAAAGAAGAATTGGATTTATACCCTGTCCTTCATTCGGAGTCTCGGAGCCGCTTACAATCTCCTTCCCTTCCTCTCCCTACAACAGGCACCCTGTATGAGGTAGGTGGGGCTGACAGATCTCTGAGAGAACTGCTCTTGAGAGAACAGCTCTGAGAGAACTGTGATTGACCCAAATTCACCCAGCGGGCTGCACGTGGAGGAGGAGTGGGGAATCAAACCTGGTCCTCCAGATTAGAATCCACCACTCTTAACCACTACACCGAACTGACTAGTTGAAAAGGATCTCACCTGAAATATTAGAAGACTTTAGTACAGCCTGGGACTGACACATTATTACACATGAACACATGAAACTGGCTTATACTAAATCAGACCATTGGTCCATCAAGACAGTATTGTCTATTCAGACAGGACGCGGTTTTCTGGGTTCACAGGCAGAGATCTTTCACATCACCTACCAACTGGTACTTTTAACTGGAGATCATGCCAAGAATTGGACCTAGGACCTTCTGCATGCCAAATAAAGAAAGAATGATCTGATTAGCACTTTTAAGTGTACCGACACATTGAACCTACTCGCTGGAAGAAACAAACTCATTCTCCCTACCAATGACATTCATCAGTAAATTGTACCTAATTCAATACATATATAGTAGAAATGTCTCTTGGCATTAAATTCAACACATGCATTTAACACGGATATTTTGGGGAGAAATGCTATTTTAAACAAAATCCTTCCTCGAAACATTGCTTTAAAAGCCTCATGCACTTTTACACTGTAGTTTTTAGTGTGTGGGGTGGGTGGGAATGGTTCCCCATAGCTAAAAGGATGAAGAAAATGGGAGCTAAAGAAGAATGCTGTTTACAGAATACATTTAATATCCTTTGCACAAACCCTTGGCTATTTGGTTGAGAAGCTTCCTAGAGCTTGGCCAAATAAGCAAAGGGATTATAAAGCTTTCTCCCTTCTCCCACTGAAGATCAAATGAGATATTATGGTGTCCACAGGTCTAATCTATTGATGCAGCCACCATTTTGGAGCTGAACTTGGGCCATTT
>NW_015179119.1:0-1497 GCF_001447785.1 Gekko japonicus
AGCCTGTCCCTGCCTGGGAAAGAGGGGGGTAGGGTGCGAAGGCCTTTCCCCGCGCAACCACCTTGGTGGGCGAGCAGGAAAGGGTGGTGTGGAGGCCTTTCCCCGCACGTCCACCTTGGTGGGTGAGCGGGGAAGGGTGGCGCAGAGGTCCCCCTCAGTGGGCAAGCGGGGAAGGGTGGCATGGAGGCCTCTGGAGGCCTTTCCCTGCACGTCCCTCTCAGCGGGCAAGCAGGGAAGAGTGGCACGGAGGCCTCTGGAGGCCTTGCGGCCATCCTCTTTGATGGCCATCTGTAGAGTGAGGGCAAGAGTCTGGCTGGCGGCTGTGTGGGCGGGACTCAGTCACGCAGCCACCCAACGCAGCCAGGGGATTGGGAGAGGTTTGGAGTGGCAGTTCATGCGGCCAACTGATTTTGGCGCGCATCGAATCTTGCCACCCCAACTGCCTTTTGTAGATACGGAAGGATTTGCCACCAAGTCACAGCCAGCTTTTGATGACCTCATAGGGTTTTCAAGATAAGAGACGTTCAGCGGTGGTTTGTCATTGTCTGCCTTCATATCGCAACCCTGGGATTCCTTGGTGGTCTCCCATCCATATACTGACCACAGCCAACCCTGCTTAGGTTCCAGGATCTGATGAGGTCAGGCTAGCCTGGGCTATTCAGGTCAGGGATGGAATAATGTTAGACATTCTGTCAGGTGTTTTGATCAACTTTCAGTGTTTCTTTTTTTAAATGTATTTTTATTTCAATTATATAAAACGAACAAAAAAACCCAAACATAACATAAATACACATAAAAGGGATATTCTGGCTATATCATTTTAACCATTATTTTTGATATCTTATTATATTCTTTTAGTTGTTGTTCAGTCGCACAGTCGAGTCGATGGCAATTCTTCGCGACCCCATGGACCAGATCACGCCAGGCCTTCCGGTCTTCCGCCGTCCTGTGAAGTTTGCTCAATTTCATGTTCGTTGCATCTATGACACTGTCTAACCATCTCATCCTTTGCCGTCCCCGTCTTCTTTGACCTTCTAGAAGTTCTTATTATTATTTTTCCCACCATACAATTATATTTTATTAATAGTTACATCTATGATTCTTAGTTCCTTGATTATTTTTGTTTCAGTTAGAGATTCGGGAATTTTTGTTATTATTTTCTTGTATCCAGTCGTAAAATCTTGACCAAGTGTTTTCAAAGTCTTCTTTAGTATTTCCTCTTAATACCATAGTAAATTTGTCCATTTCAACAGTTTCCAATATTTTGGCTATAAGCTATTCTTTTGTAGGTACTTCCATTCTTCTCCAATATTTTGCATACAGCATCCTTGCTACTGTTAGGATATGTATAGTAAGGTAAAAGTCTTGTCTCTTATATAGTTTTCTGGAATTATATTCAACAAAAACAGTTCTGGTATATAAGGCACAGTAATTTTCAACATTTTTCTAAGAATTCGTGTATCCAAGAACAATATTTTTTACTTTTCTCACATAACC
>NW_015179120.1:0-1494 GCF_001447785.1 Gekko japonicus
CCATGGCTAGTAGCCATGGATAGACTTACTCTCCATGAATCTATAAGGACATAAGAAGACCCGTACTTGATCTGACCAATGGTCTATCTAGTGCAGCCTCCTGTCTCACACAGTGGCCAACTTGTTCCTCTGGAGGGCCAACAACAGGGCAGAGAGGTTAAGGCCTTTAGAAGAACATCAGAAGAGCTCTGCTGGATCAGACCAGTGAGAGTCCATCTAGTCCAGCCATCCCGTCTCACACAGGGGCCAACCAGTTCCTCTGGACGGCTAACAAGAGGGTAGAGAGGCCGAGGCCTTCCCCTGATGTTGTCTCCTGGCTCTAAGATTCAGAGGATTATTCCCTATGCATGGGTTCCCCTCACTCAGAATGGCTAGTAGCCATTGATAGACTTATCCTCCATGAATCTGTCTATGAGAACATACAAATAGCCCTACTGGATCAGACCAGTGAAGGTCCATCTAGTCCAGCATCCTGCCTCACACAGGGGCCAATAAGTTTCTCTGAAGGGCCAACAACAGGGCATAAAGGCCGAGGCCTTCCTCTGATATTTCCTCATGACTCTGGGATTCAGAGGCTTATAGGGTTCCCAAATACTTACCGCGATCCGGCGGGGGACACATGCTCCCCGGCCGGAACATTCCTCCCTGTAACACACCATGCCGTTGCCGGGAAGTAAGGCCGGGTGACGCTCTGACAATGGGGCTGAAAACTCAGTGGTACCATCGAGTTTCCAGCTCCATTTCCAGAGTGTTGCCCGGCGTCACTGCCTGGCGACGGCATGGTGCGGCGCGTCTGTTGTCCGCGCGGGAATGGTCCTGGGAAGAAGTATGTGTCCCCCGCTGAATCATGGTAAGTACTTGGTAAGCCTGGAGGCTTAGTGCCTCTGACTGTGGAGGTTCCCCTCAGTCACCATGGCTAGAAGTCACTGATAGACCTCTCCTCCCTGAATCGGTCTAATTTTTCAACTGAATTCTGCCCCCCCCCCTCCAATTACAACACTCGTCTGATCCTCAAGCTTAGGTCCTGTCTGGTTAAGCTGGCAAACTGAAGACCTGGTTCCTTCTCTCCCTCGCAGGTCACACGCAGGTTGGCAGTTTGCAACATGGACTGGGACCGGCTGAAGGCGAAGGACCTCTTGGCCCTACTGAATTCTTTTGTACCAAAAGGGGGAGTTATTTTTTCCGTCAAGGTAAGCGCTTCTTTTGATCCAGCCAAATGCCGGTAACCGATAGTTGGGACCACAGAAGTGGACCTTTCCTTTCTTTGCTGTTATCTTGTCCTTCCTGCAAGCCTTGACTTTGGTGGCCCAGGCTGGCCCGATCTCGTGAGACCTCGGAAGCTAAGCAGGGTCGACCCTGGTTAGCATCTGGATGGGAGACCACCAAGGAAGTCCAGAGTCACTATGCAGAGGCAGGCAGTGGCCCACCACCTCTGAACGTCTCTTGCGTTGAGAATTTCAAGAGGTGGGGGCGGAGCGTCGGCTCGAATGGAAG
>NW_015179121.1:0-1460 GCF_001447785.1 Gekko japonicus
CCCATCCCCCTACCCCCTCCCTATCCCTAGTCGTAAAATCGATCCTGGGCTGTAGATAAATTGGATGCTACCAAATTTAAATAGCCACTTCAAAGCAGTTAAGAGCAGATAGAATTTCAAAGTTAATCTCATACATTTCTCTCGATCCAGTCCTGCACATTGGACCACATGGATATAAATACTGAATTTGTTCTCCCTTGGAGTTTCTGTGTTAAGTTATCCATTTCTATTATTTCAGTTATTTTATTTATAAAGTCCAGCCTATCTGGAATTTCGTTTTTTTCCCAATAACTTGCTAATAGAATCCTGGCTGCCGTCAGGAGGTTAATCATGACATGCATATCTTTTTTTCCCCAGTTGTCAGGTAGTATATTTAATAAAAAGATTTCGGGCTCCAGTGGTATTTGTTTTTTTGTTGCCTGGATGATCACCTGATGTATCATTTTCCAGTAGGCTTTTACAGTGTCACACGTCCACCAAGCATGGTAGAATGAGCCGATTTGAGTTTTACACTTCCAGCATAAGTTGTTATGCCCAGGATAGAATTTGGCCAACCTGGCCGGTGCTAAATACCACCGGTAGCATGTTTTGATTACGTTCTCTTTTAACGCAACTGCCTTTAACTGCCCCATGTTCTTCCATATCCCTTCCCATTTTTTTTGATCAATTGTCTTCCCGATGTTGGCATTCCATTTTATTAACGGTGTTTTCTTATCCTTGTCTTGAGGTCTATTATCTAGTAGAAAGGAGTATATTTTACCTATCATTTTTGTATCTGGGCCCAGTAATATTTTGTCTAAATCGGTAAGTTTTTTATTAATACCTAGTTGTCTGTCTTTATTATATTTAGATATTAGTTGATTTTTCTCCCACCAAGATAATTTGATCTGATTTAATTGTAAAGTTTCCTGGGATTTTAATTCATTGTCTTTATTTAAAAGGACATCATAACTCAATGCTCGGGTTTCTGTCATCAGCGTTGGTAGGGAGATTACCTCCAAAGGGGCCACCCATCTTGGTATTTTTTCATAATGAACTGTAGCAATTTCTTTCCATACTTTTATTAAACTGTTCCTTATTCGGTGTTGCCGGAAATATGAATGAGATTTCATTGTTTTCTCACTTAGAAAGAAATGCCACCCGGCCATTAAGTCGTGACCTTCCAAACATAATACCCTTTGATCTCTAATCAACATCCATTCGCGGAGCCATGTCAGTGCCGCCGCTTGATAGTAAAAGCGCCAAATCGGTATCGCCAGGCCCCCTTTTTTTGTTTTTTCTTGTAGATAATAAGATTTTATTCTCGGTTTTTTACCTTCCCAAATAAAGTTTTGGGTTAATTTATCTAGTTTCTTAACAAAGGTATTATTATTGAGTACCGGGATGTTTTGAAAAAGAAAGAGTACTCTGGGTAATATAGCCATTTTGATTGTTGCCACTCTGCCCATAAGGGACAGATG
>NW_015179122.1:0-1666 GCF_001447785.1 Gekko japonicus
CTTCCTTAAGACCAATTTCTACTAAATTCTTCAATTTAACTTTAATTTACTTTTTCCTATTCTCTCAGAACAACCTCGGCTGTTCTTAACTGCTTACACACAGAACTGCTTTCCTGTCCTCCCTAGGCTCCATCCCCAAATCTCCAGCAGTTTCCCAACCTGGATCTGGCAGCCCTATCAGATAACAACAACAACAACAATACCTTATGATCCTCAGGTGGCAGAGTCTTCAGGACCACTAGGAAATCGTGGCTGATCTTCCCGGCAGAGCAGATCCCCCAGCGTGTGGCCCCCATGAGAGGAGGGAATAGAGAGTGCCACTGCCTGCTCAGAAATCACAGCTCGACAGGACTGGCTGCAGGCAGTGAAGCCCTCAGGGACGGGGAATGGAATCATGTACCGAGAGTACGCAAGTATTTGACTCTCACTCACCTTGTCATAAGAACATAAGAGATGCCAATGTTGGATCAGGCCAAAGGCCCATCCAGTCCAACACTCTGTCACACAGTGGCCAGAAATACCAGTGCCATCATGAGGTCAACCTGTGGGGCCAGGATATTAGAAGCCCCCACTGTTGACCCCCCTCCAAGCACCAAGATGACAGAGCATCACTTGCCCCACCTTGTCCTCTCCTGCCTCCACCAGCTAGTAATCTATGGGGCAGAGATCTAAGAACATAGAAAAGGGATTGGGATCCACCTGGTTCAATTCATAGGTTCAATCTGAACAGGGGAGAAAAAAACAGGGGTGATCAAGAACAAAGAACAGGGCTGCAAAATCTGGTAGCATCCCTGGGATTAACTAGGCACACTCCTTATTTTCCATCAGTACAATTAAGTTTTTTCCGGCAGGGAAAATCGTGGTTCTCCAGGGCAGTTTCAGGTCCGGAAAATGGCATGGGTAGAAGCCTTACTCCCTTCTCCCTGTGCACTGAAGCCCTGATCCAAATTGGGGGCCTGAGCTCCTGCGCATTAAGTTCTGAGCACAGAACTCTCAGGGTTGCCAGGGCCCCTGCTAGTATGGTATGTGGTAAAATCATAGAGTTTCTGCTGAATCCCAGAGTGGCGGGACATCACTTCTGGGTTCACACTGGAAATGACATCACACCGTCAATGCAACAGTTCCCCCCATGTTACTGTCCCCTCATCAACTGCTGGGTGCCAGCCACTGGCTGTCAATCCTACTCCCAGACTACATCAGTCAACTGGAACAAGGGACAGGCCCTAGAGAAACATATTGTGTAGTCTCAGAGGCCACAATCTGTCTTTGAGATGCCTACATGACTACAAAGAATGTCGCCCAGAAGGATGCAGTCCGCCCTAAAGCTGCCCATTCTGACAGCAAATGTTGCAGAATGTACTAGTTTTAAAGGCCTTGTCTAATAAGTACCAACCGATCTATTATAAGACTAAAGGGTGGATTAAGTACTTAGGATATTTTCAAACACAATTCACCGTCTGGACTGTTTACTAACAATTTCTGCTTCGGTGCAGGAGTGATGATTGTAGGGTCCAGGAACAGAGAGTTCTGCTGCTGAAAAAGAGCCTTGGGTGACATGCAAAGAAGGGTGTGGCTCAGGAGTAATCCTCGGTGTAAGATGTGTTCCAGTTATAGACACTCTGGTTTTCATCTGTGAAATGTATAGGAGTTACATTCTGAACTGCTG
>NW_015179123.1:0-1575 GCF_001447785.1 Gekko japonicus
GAGTCCGCTGGTCTTAACCACTACACCAAAACTGGAATCACAAGACTCCTTA
The DNA here is from genome assembly GCF_001447785.1 of Gekko japonicus. Lineage (NCBI taxonomy): Eukaryota > Metazoa > Chordata > Lepidosauria > Squamata > Gekkonidae > Gekko > Gekko japonicus. The sequence goes on from NW_015179123.1 coordinate 53, forward strand.
TGGTCACAAAAGAGGTCATAAAGAATCCCAGCTAAGCTCCATAATGATATAATTCATCATCCTGTGAATCCATTAGGCAGATACACAGGGTACCTAGGTATACAATAAAGGATACAAGCTTGCATCAAACAGGAGAGAGCTTAATCGCTCAGCAGTGTAATTTTTATTCAAGGATTAGAAATATATGCCGGGTTTCTACCGTGATTGTGTTAAACTGGCAGCTTGTTTGTCAATTTAAATGTTACTAAGTGGAACTCTAATGGTATGGGGGAAAACCCACTTAAAATTCAAATAAAGCATTTAATAAATATTATGGAACTGCTGGTGATATCACAGTTCCATCTATGGAATTGTACCTGATAGCCCATTTAGACACACAAGTGTGGTGGTTTTTAACTGGCAATATGTCTACAATGGAATGGTTCAGAAGGACATTTTGATACAGGGAACAGCATGGCAGTAAAATGGAAATGTTCAGTAAAACAGAATTGTTCGAGAGGCCTTTTTAACAAAATTATTAATATCCTATGTATGAAAAAGACAGCTTTTTCCTCCTTTGTATTGGATGTAATATAGTGTCGTCCCCCCAATCGTTCTCTGATTTCGCAATCCAATTTTATTGCACAGTGTGTCGTATGATTATACTGGCCCTTCATTACGTCCTTTTCTTCTGTAATCCGCCCGGAGTCTCAGTGAGAGAGGCAGACTATTTAAATTAAAATAAAATGATAGAGTGAAGTAAGAAGTATCCATGGAGCAATTCCATTTGACTAGAAAACAAGCCCACACAAGAAATGAAGTTGCTTGGATCAACAGTACTGCGTAACTCCACTTCGATTTTTTATCATTTGTGGCTCTGTTAATGGTCTTACTTGTGCAGCTGTTTTAATCTGTTTTGAAATCTAAAATGAGTTTATTGTTGTTAGTCATATGGAGTGTCCTCATGGCAGAAAGCAGTCTGTAAATGGCTTAAGAAAAAGTTGTAACCAACTGCATCAGCCTATACCAAATGCAAAGCAAAAAACCAAAATCCATGCAATACCTTTTTTACAGGGGTCATTTCATAGAAAAAGAAGTGCAGGAGCTCATTAGCACAACTCATTAGCAAAACTTATTTGCATATGCCACACCCCCTGACATCACTGGAAGTGTGTCAGAAGGCAACACCCACTGCTCAGGCTCCACTGGACTGTTTTGGATTGCTAGCTATTGGGGGGGGGGAACGTGCAGATCTGTCCTCGCAGAGGAGGGAGAGCTTGTACCTGAATAAAACTTGGTCTTAAAGGTGCCACTGGACTGTTTTGGGCCGGGCGCAGCTCTGCAAGTTACCTGGCTGCTTCTTACTCTGACTGAGGGCTGCTGGGAGCAGGGGGTGGGGCTTGTTGCATGTTCCCACCCACTGGGCTCTTTACTGCCTGAGCTCCGCTCCTGTGCGCTCCTGCAAGAAATGACCCCTGTCTTTTTATCAGAGCCAAGCAAAATGACACAACACACTGCAAGCTTTTGAGCTCACCACAACCCTT
>NW_015179124.1:0-1584 GCF_001447785.1 Gekko japonicus
GTTTTGTGATTTCTAACGGCTCTGCAGGCACGTCATTGGTCGAACAGGAGTCCTGCATAAATAATGCATGGCACAGAAGTTCTTTCTTAAAAAAAAAAAAAAACCAGCAAGACTCCAGAGGAAACTGTTTACACGTCCTTTGGAACGGTGCCCCATGAGGCTGTGTTTTCCAGAGCGCGCTTTGAAAGCTCCAAAAGTAAAACCCTGGGTTTGTTTACCTTTTGCCAGATCTTGAGATACTTGTTTGGGGCCCACTAGACAGCTAGATGAGCCTTTGTCGAGAGGTTTGATGGAGCTAATGCCATGGGACGAGGAGTTATAGGGATGCCCCATAAATCTCTAGGCACGGAGTTTGGGGACCACTAGTGCCATCAGAGGAGCTGCGGTGGCTCAAGTGGTTAAGACGCTGAACTGCAGGCTGTGGAAGGTCGGTCGTTTAGCAGTTCGAGACCCAAGTGTGCCGCAAGACGGAGTGAGCTCCCGTCTCTAGTTCCAGCTCCTGCCAACCTAGCAGTTGGAAAGCAAGAAATTGCGAAATTGAAAGTAGATAAATAGGTACCGCTTCGATGGGAAGGTAACAGCGTTCCGTGCGCCTTGGTGTTTAGTCATGCTGGCCACGTGACCATGGAAACGTCTTCGGACAGCGCTGGCTCTTCGGCTTTGAAACGGAGATGAGCACTGCAACCCTAGAGACGGACTCAACTGGCTTTCGAGCAAGGGAAACTTTACCTTTACTAGTGCCATCAGGGCAAACCACCTTGGAGAGCCAAGGTGGTGTACTCTAATCTGGGACAGAACTGGGTTTGATTCCCCCACAACTCCACATGCAGCTGCTGGTGTGACCTGAACATCTTGTGCTTTGAAAACCCGACAGGGTTTCGCCTATTCTGCCTGTTCTGCCAGGCAGCATCTCACCAGGGTCTTCCCCAACACTTGAGATCTTCTAGCTACATCAGCTGTGACCACCACCACCACTTATACAAAGTCAGACTACTGGCTCATCCAGCTCACTATTTCCTGCTCCGACTGGTAGCAGCAGCAATGGGAAGACCTCCCCCAGCACCTGCTGTCCAAGGTCCTTCACCTAGAACTGCCAGGAACTGAACCTGGGCCCTTCAGCATACAAAGCATGTGAGCCAGATCTGTCTTAATTCCTTGTAGCTCAGTATTTGTCTGCTCTGGCAGGCAGCATCTTGATTCCTTGTCGATCAGTATTGCCGACTCTGGCAGGCAGCACCTCACCAGGGTCTTTCCCCAGCACTTGAGATCTTTTAGCTACAGATGCCAAGGACGGAAGCTGGGACCTTATGAATGACAGCAGGCTCTCTAGCACCAAGCTTACGATCTAACACAGAATTGCCTGCTCTGACTGGCAGCAACTCTCCAGAGTTTCGGGCAGAGACAGGTCTTCCCAGACACCTGCTTCCCAAGCTGAGATGCAGGGGATCGAACCTGGGACCTTCTGCATGCAAAGCAGATGCTCTACCACTGAGCCAGAGTCTCAGGTCAAGGTCTTTCTTGGTCTCAGGTCGAGGTCTTTCCTGTTACTCAATATTGACCTTTTTAATGGGAGATGCCGGGATT
>NW_015179125.1:0-1487 GCF_001447785.1 Gekko japonicus
CCCGCCACTGCATGATCAGACGCAATCACCGGTGAGTTGGGGTGTTTTTTTTGCTATTTGTTTTCAATTCGCTTAAACGGAGGATCAGTGAATCACTGAGGGCTTGCTATGGCAGTATGCGATGATGCACATACTGAGAAGGGGAAAAGGCAATGGCATGGTGTCGGGATGGCCTAATCAGACCACCCCGACGCCCTGAGAGCGCGCTGGAGCGATCACACAGGGGAAAGTCCGTCTGTGGCCCGTAGCAACCCGTTTGCTACTGGAGTTTCCTCCGTGTCTTTTTGCTCCACCAAATGGGTTGCCAACGGGTGCGGGACGCTTGCCAGATGTTCCCGTGTGATCGCGCCCTTAAAATTCACCCGGCATTCGTGCCTATCACATGGCTAATCCTGCGTGTATCGGGACCCTAGATAGCCATCAGGCCCTCTGCTAATCAGCACCAGGCACAGAGGGCAGGGATCCATACTCAGTGATCCATTTTAGGGGCACCCTCTTCTCCATTTTGACACCTTCAGAGCACATCACCCAGGAAACCTCGGCAGTTTGTCTTTGGGTTTTGTACTCCACTCCTAGCACATGAGCCCCCAGATGCTCAGAGCAGAACCTACATGATTCTGGGGAAACAGTTCATTGAGTTTGATCTTTTCAGAGGGAACATTTGCATGCAGCCTTCCAGTTTCTCATTGGTCAAAGATAACCCCCTTCCTTTCCACTGAATCACTAAAATAATGGTTAACAAGAAGGGGCCTTCGTCACCCATCCACCCCTTACATGGACAATGTAAAAGACTGGGAAAACCTTGTGCCCTTGGAGCTTGCTAGAAACTGTTGTGTTTACCTGAAAGGAAGATGATCCTGAATATAAGACATCTTTCCTCTTAAATGTTATACACACAAAAAAGTTTTTCGTTACTGTACGTACTTGTCAGTTGTATGCAAGTGTAAGATTTCTTTGGGGTAAATACAGGATATATTTTATTTTATTTTCTAAGTTCTGCATTTTCTTCAGTTTTCAGTCTCTGTGCCTAGAATCAGCTTTATAAAATTGGATCCTAGTTCTGAGAGTCCTGTGGGAAATGAGCCCCGATGGGAAATGAGCCCCACGTACACCACGGCCCCACCCCATTGGCAAAAAGACCTTTTAACGGGTCCTTTTGCCAGCCCAGCTGTGGCCTGCGACAGCCCCTCTCCCACCCTGCTGAAAGATTTAAAGGGCCCTCCAGCTGGTAAAGGAGCCATGTGCTCCCTGGCGATCAGCTGAAGCCCTTTAGCTCTTTTAACAGGGAGGGAGAGGGGTGGCCGCAGCTGGGGAGTGGGGCTTCTGCCACTGGCCAGCTGGGCGGGAATAGATTGGAGCCCTCAGGTGTCCCCACCTAGACCTGGGGGCTGGCTACCCTAGCTCAGCACTAGTTTCCATGATTCCTTAGGAAGAACTATTAAGCCAGTTTCAAACTATAGTATAGATAGGTAAAGGTAAAGGTTCCC
>NW_015179126.1:0-1507 GCF_001447785.1 Gekko japonicus
ATCTTTCAGAATCTGATGGACTCTCTTTTTGAAATGAATTCCGATGATATTTTGATCGCCACCCTCTCAAATGAAGACTTCGCCACCCACCTATGCACCTTACTACAGTGTTTCAACTCCACTGGCCTGAAGGTAAAGCGGGAGAAGTGCCTCCTGGGAGTCCCCTGGGTAGAGTTCCTCGGATTCTCTGTGGACGCGGACGGCATCCACCCCACACCTGACAAAGTTCATGCCATCAAGAATGCCCCAGCCCCCTGATAGACAAGGAGGCCCTCGCAATTGTGACTGGGGTGAAAAAGTTCCATGACTACCTGTATGGCTGTCCCTTCACCATTGTGACCAACCACAAGCCCCTGCTCGGTCTTCTCGCCCCCGACCGCCAAATGCCGCAGATGTTGTCACTCTGGGTCCTCCACTGGTCCATATTTCTGGGAGGGTATCAATATGCCCTCCAACGCAGGCCAGGGAAGTCTAAGGGCCATGAGGACACTCTGAGACGCCTCCCACTCAGCTCTGTCCACCCGACCCCAGCGCTCCAAATCCTGCTGATGGAAGGCCTGCTGGACCGGCCTCTGCATGCAGTGGACATTGCCTACCACACCTCCAGGGATCATCTCCTCTCCCACATTCTTGACTGGGTGGGGAGGGGATGGCCCACGGGTCGACTGGACCCTGAATTCACCACATTCACATCCTGGAAAGACGAACGCTCCGCGCAAAAGGGGTGCCTCCTCTGGGGAAGCCGGGTGGTGGTTCCCCTGCCGCTGCGAAAAGGGGTGTTGGGAGCCCTGCACGAGTCCCACCCAGGGATTGTGAAGATGAAGGCACTGGCCAAAAGCAACATGTGGTGGCCAGGGATGGACAGTGAAATCGAGGCCTGGGTCCAGCATTGCCAGGCATGCCAGGAGACACATCCCAAACCTCCTAAGGCCCCTGTGCACCAGTGGGAGTTCACCCACAAACTGTGGGCCCGGCTACATTTGGACTTTGCCAGCCCGTTCCAGGGGAAAATATTCTTTATCCTAGTGGACTCTTATACCAAATGGTTGGAAGTCATGCCAGTCACTTCCACCTCATCCCGGGCTGCTATCTGGGCACTGAGGCACATGTTTAGCACACACGGCCTGCCAGACATGGTGGTAATGGACAACAGCACGGCTTTCACCTCCGGGGTGTTCCAGGAGTTCTTGGAACAGAACCTTATCCAACATGTGCAGTCTGCTTCTTTCCACCCGGCAACCAACGGCCAGGCAGAACAAATGGTGCGAACCACAAAGGACGCTCTCTGGAGGCTCACCCATGGAGACTGGAACAGCCAGCTAGATGTCTTCCTGTTCGGCCACAGAATGACCCCGAGCACCTCCATAGGCCACAGCCCCGCTGAACTTTTGATAGGCTGCCGCCCCACGATGCAGCTGGACCGCCTTCACCCAGGCCAGGCCCCAGTGTTACACCCTTCCCCAGTGAGTCAGGAGGCACCCCACAGGTTCTTTCCAGGTGACCCTGT
>NW_015179127.1:0-1495 GCF_001447785.1 Gekko japonicus
CGTCTCATTGGAGATGCCTAGGGAGTAACATTCCGAAGGATCTTAAAGACCCAGTAAAAATCAACATTCAACCTGTCTACAAATATATTAACATCCGGTTAAAACAATGGCATAAATTGGGTTTTTCTTGGACAGACAAAATCAGCATCCTCAAAATTACCTAAATTCCTGTTCTGAGCAATTCCAATCTCTATTCCAAACATAGAAATTAACAAATGGCAAAAATCCTTAAATGACTTTTTCTGGGACTATAAAAAACTGAGAGTCAAATTTAATACTCTAACACGTGAAACAAAAAAAGGAGGATTAGGGTTCCTAGACTTACATAAATACTATGTTGCAACTAACCTTACCAACATAGTAAGAGTACTAACTAATAATACTGACATTAGTTGGAAACAAATACACGAAGCAGAAACCAGATCTTACTCTCTCTCAGAATTATATTGAAGCAATCACAAAAAAACACAAATTGCAAGTATTGACAATATATTCCTCAAATCCACTTTAGAAATCTGGGAGTCACAGAAGAAAGTCCTCCTACCAAAAAATCTCCCAACTATCTACTTTCCTCAACCAGGACTGGTTCCCGCCAGGCCAAGAAAAACATGCTTTTCAGGCATGGAGAGATGCAGGCATATTGCGCCTAACAGATTTGATTTAAAAAAAGGTGCTCCTTTGAGCAAATTGGAATGAGAAAAGAAACTAAATGGGAAAATCTTCGGGTTTCAATACTTACAAATCCAAGACCTCTTGCATAAGCTACAAACAGAAGGAACACTCTTCAGACTGCTTAATGAATTCGAACAAATCATTAGGAACTCAAATGGGAATTAAAAGGAATGATAGGAAAGTTTTATAAACTCCTAATAAAAGGAAACAAGGATACCTGTCTCAAATCCCAACATCAATGGCATCAAGATTGTCAAAAAACATTCACAGAAGAACAATGGAACTCAGTTTGGTCATCCCCCAGCAATACATCAAGCATCTTTAGCAGTAGATTTACCTCATTTAAAATATTAAACAGGTGGTATATGACCCCAGCCATCTTACATAAAGTAAAGGAAAAATTGTGGCGCTATAGCAGATTTTGCTCATTGTTGGTGCACCTGTCCTCAAATAAAAATGTACTGGAAGCAGATAATAAAACAAATCTCATTAATAACTAATATAAATTTACCTTGTAATCTGGAGTCCATCCTCTTGGAGACATGGTGTGCATCTGTAAGTAATAAAAGCACGAAAACATTAATATCCACCTTATTGATGTTAGCAAAAATTTTTGCTAACTGCTTGCACAAAAATGGAAGCAAAAAAATGCCCCTACACTAACAGACTTGGGGAGGGGGAGGGATCTGGGATTGCTTCATTTATGGGCCTACCTCATATAACTCTTCAGCTTCCCGTCAGAAAAATATCGAAAGAGGTTCCAGGCAGTTTGGTTTCCTATGATCAATTATTTAGAAATCAGTGAAACAATTCCAAACAACCC
>NW_015179128.1:0-1501 GCF_001447785.1 Gekko japonicus
TTCTAGAAGAGCGTAGTGGGGCTTGGCGTTTCATGCCCCACCGGGCGTAGGAGGCTGGGAAATGGGCGTGGCTCCACAGGCAGAGGAAAGAGAGGAGGCTGGGAAGTGGGCGTGGCTCCACAGGCAGAGGAAAGAGTCATGCTCCAGGACTTATTCGCCACCTGGCCCATGTTACAGAGCAGCAGATCCCTGCTCCTCCAGCAGCAGCACCACCTTTAATACCCAGCCCAACATCTGGCCCTGCCCTTTGGGCCTTGCTTCTGGTCTGGCCTGGAGCCAGTCTGGGCCTCTCCTCCCGGGGCCGTAAAGGCCGTCTCCTGAGAGAGGGCAGGTCAGGCTGCGTCTCCTAACCAGGGTCTCTCTTCCCTGCCATCCGTCCTCAGTCCCAGCCCTGCCCAACAGTCCATCCCTTGGCTGGTCCAGCCCAGGCTGGGCACACGCCAGCTGTCAAACTCGGGGCCTCGTTGGCTACAGAAGTTCTCTAGTCTACCTTTCTTGCCTGTACTATTCTGTATCTGGACTGAGGGGAATGGGTGACTGAATGAATGTCTGTCTGGGAACCTGCTTTGCTTAGCTGCTTTGTAACTGTTTTCTTAAGAGCCTCCCGGATGGGAAGAATCTGAGCGACTTTGAAGCCTGCCTCTGCTAGCCACTCTGTCATGGATAAAAAATTGTAGGTTTGGGGGGGGGGGGGCAGTGTTAGTTGTAGGCGGGCTGACTGGACGGTATGATCGGATGGGTCACTGGGGTGTGTGTGTGCTGTTTGAATCAGGTATAATATCGGGCTGGGGACAAACCCAATCAGTTCTGACACAGATGGCTTCTACTTGACACAGCCACATATCTCAATAAACAAATCTTTACCAAAAGAGTGTTGTTGGGAGTGAGTTCGTGCAAGAGTCTGACACCAGCATCCTCTCAGCCCGTGCCCTCCCTGAGTGTGTCTCGTCTTCCTGCCATAAATGGATTTACAAACTTGCCCAGGGGGAGCTGCTTCAGCCACAGTAACCATGGGAATGGTTTGCTCTGCAGAAAGTCCTTGTCATATTTATAGAGAATCGAGGAATCAAATGTGACACATATGGTCGACTGATTTATGTTTAGTCCACAACCAACCAATAAACCGGGAACCTGGGGTATACCAATCGGGCTGGAGGGGTCTGACCCTTGAACTGCTGGTGGCTGTGCAACCAGAGTCCTTTGGAGGAGAAGGATTATTGGGCTCATTTCAATCTTGCCCTGACCTGGGTGGCTCAGGCTAGCTGGACCTCGTTATATCTCAGAAGCTAAGCAGGGTTGGTCCAGGTTCATATTTGGATGGGAGACCACCAAGGAAGTCCAGGGTCCCTACACAGAGGCAAGCAATGGCACGTCACATCTGAACATCTCTTGTTTTAAGTCAACTGTGACTCGACAGCACTTCCCACCACCTCCACTCTTGTACTTTCCCATTGCAATTTGCTGCCCGCTGCCCGCTAAAGAGCCAGTTTGGTGTAGTGGT
>NW_015179129.1:0-1476 GCF_001447785.1 Gekko japonicus
ATATTAAGAATATCATATATTCAATTCCCATGGGTGGCACTCTTGTGCTGATCATAAAATCTACACATTGGGGCAACCTAGGCTAGGACAGATGGGAGTACAAAGTGAAGAACAGCTGCAAATGATACTATAGCTGGGTGTGATTGGATCCTGGAAGAATTGTTTGTAATGGTGAGATGCTGTATGGCTGCTAGGTGCAACTTTAAGGACAAATGACCCAAGCCTTGTGAGTACAGGTAGAGGCATTTTTCTAGGATGGAGATCATTGAACAGACAAGAACATCCCATCCCCACACTGAAGCAAATGGCTAATAAGAATGTTGAGTAGACTATTCCCAGACATTCAGAAATACCGCTCTCATGGTATCTGAAGGCAACATTCTCAAAACATCCTTCAAGTTGGGCATTGAAAGATCAAGCCTGATCAGCTGATGGTGTACATGGGATCACTTCTTAAATGCTAGTGGTGCCAGTATCAAATCCATGAAAATTTGAGAAAACATCTACTCCAGGGGCAGGGTGAATATTCTGTTTTGGTGGCTTGGTGCAAACATTGAGCAGAGAGACTTCTTTGGGGATGATGCTAGTTCTTCAGCCATAGCATCCAGAGTTGAAAATGCCTGTTCCCAGAGAGTAGCCTGAAGTCTGTGGATCAGTTGTGTCTTGCTCGCTTCATAAATTTCTGGCTGTGGATGTAAGTCTCTACCATAGGCTTTTATCCAAGGCACAGGAGACATCAATGGTGGCCATCTGTCAATGGCAATTTTCCACCCCACTACGTGTACTTCTTAAATGTTGACTGCTGTGCCATAGGTGTGTAACATCAGCAAAGGAAAAATGCCAATGGCAGCAATAGAAGATGCAAAGCAGCTTACAGAAACAAGACTTTTAGAAGTTTAAATACAACATGGTATAAAAAAAGACAAAAATCAATGACATCCTGGGATGATCCATTGGGCAAAGGGCTGTGATCCATGAACTAAGTGCTCACACCCCCGGCCACACCCAGGTTATAAATACCTGGAACAGGAGGGGGGGGAACACTCCACCTACATGTTTCAAGCTGTCAGCTAAAGACAGAAAGTTAAGAAAAAATTGAAGTGAAAGGAGGAAGAATACTTTACTTTTTTTAAATAATATTTTACATCTTATGAACAAGTTGACAGAAGTCTCGAAAGAATGTGTTTCAAGGCATTGCTGCTGTGGCAGACAGAAGAGAACTGTTCAAGAAGCTGTGTCTCCTTCCATTTGAGCATACACAGTCTAGGGTGCAATTCTGAGTGGGAAGATTTTTGTGGCAAAAATCCAAGTTGAGGTTCTGTGCAGACACTGAGCCCATTAGTATGAGACACAGGGACCACAATGAAAAATTAGGACATATACTGGGGAAACCATGCATAAGATGCCACCACATTAAATACAATAAGAATGATGAGCATTAATAAATTAAACATTAGGGATAAAACAACAGGACTT
>NW_015179130.1:0-1512 GCF_001447785.1 Gekko japonicus
ATGTTCTACCACTGAGCCACAGCCCCTGCTTGTTCAGCCAATGTCTATCCAACCTCGTTCTTGTTACAAGGAGGCAAAAGCTTTCAGGCTGTGGCTTAGTGGTGGAGCATCCACTCAGCAGGCAGAAGGTCCTAGGTTCAATCCCCGGCATCTCCAGTTTAAAAAGATCAGAGAGTAGGTGATGGGAAAGACCTTTGCCTGAGACCCTGGAGAGCTGCTGCTAAAGCTTTCAGGCTGTGGCTTAGTGGTGGAGCATCCGCTCAGCAGGCAGAAGGTCCCAGGTTCAATCCCCGGCATCTCCAGTTTAAAAAGATCAGAGAGTAGGTGATGGGAAAGACCTTCACCTGAGACCCTGGAGAGCTGCTGCCTGTCGGAGCAGACGATACTGACGTTGACGGACTGAGGGTCTGATTCAGCAGAAGGCAGCTTCATGTATGTGTTCATGCGAGGACCTCTTTCTTCAGAAGACAGCCTGGTACGGAATAGCAGGATGGAGGGTTATGAAATCATAAATGGTATGAAAAAGTGGACAAAGACGTTTGCTCTTTCATAGGCCTCTAGTCATAAGAACGTAAAAGAAGCCAATGTTGGATCAGGCCAATGGCCCATCCAGTCCAACATTCTGAATGTGGTCAAACGGTCATTATGATCGGGTTTCACCATTGTTCCTTGTCACATTTAAAACTGCTGATCAGACACCCACATCCGTCTCCTGCGCCAAATTGGGTTCACTGGTGTGATCCTCCCGGTTCCCTAGCGAGTTTTCCGACACCGGGAAAATCAAGTACTTTCTGGATAGTTGTACTTTGAATCCGCGATTTTGCCTATCTGGACAGCCATCTCCCGCAATGACTGCGATTAGGTCATCTGAACATCTTCCGGTAGGTGTTTTGGTTTTTTTGCAACTTTCACCATTGTGCGCATGTGTGCGCGTGTGCATATGTGCACATACACATATGCGCACATATGTGTTTGCACAAAGAACAGTGCCTGGAGCATTGTCGCGCAAAGCAAGCGGTTGGGCAAGGGATGTGTGATCATCTGAACCCTCTTAAAAATATCCCCGATCAAACATACAGTGGGAACAAATCATGGTATGCTTGCCGTGTGACCAGTGTTCCCTCTAAGCTGAGTTGGTGTGAGCTAGCTCACAGTTCTTTAGCCTCCGGCTCACACATTTTTGTCCTAGCTCAGGAAGGAGAGCTCCAGAGCAAACTAATTTATGCAGCAGCCAAATTGCTCGCTCACAACTTTAATGCCAGTAGCTCACAAAGTAGAATTTTTGCTCACAAGACTCCACAGCTTAGAGGGAACATTGCATGTGACCACAGCCTCTGTGTCACACAGTGGCCAAAAATACCAGGTCAGGCAATGAAAGTGATTTGGAAGTGTATTCGAGCCAGGTTCAAGAGAGCTCAAAGCTCACCGCATTATTTTGAATAGTCTGCTTTTAATTCTGATACTCTTATGTTGCTTCGTATGCTCTTATGGAATTGCTTTTAGTCGTAAGCT
>NW_015179131.1:0-1505 GCF_001447785.1 Gekko japonicus
TGTCATTTTATTATTTTTGCCACCTGTGAACAGTAAGAGGTCTTGAAATTCTAAAAGAAGGAACATTTGTAGGACTTCAAGGAAGTGGTGGTAACAAAGTGGTGGTCATTGAGACACAATTATAAGCATAAAAGCTATGGAGATAGATCCTAAAGCTCTGTGAAGAGAGCAAGTTGGTGAAAGGATTGTATTGCCTTCCACCTCCTCACTATACAGGTCACAGAACAGCTCATGAGAGAGGTGAAAGGGGTTTTGCCAAATCCCTATTCTGGCCGCTGTGCCGTACATCTTGTCCTCTGAAGCTCAGGAGTTGCATTCTGGGGGCATAGGGGGCTGCAGTATGAAGAGGTATGTGGCAAAAAGCCTCTCCTGCAAGCAAATCCCTTAAGATCTGTCTCACATTTCCCAGCCATGCTGAACCTGGGTCTTGGAAAGGAAGATAGCTTTGTGTAAACTGAGTGGGTGTTGGGCAAAGCTGGCCTGATTATACTGAGGTGTAATTTGTATTCTCTTTTTTAACACCAATAGATGTCATTGTGTTCACTCTTATTCCAAAATGACTGTCAAGACATGCTATATGTAAATAAGGGTGTTTCTCCTATATTAGCACTTTATGCTGCCTAAAGACTACCTGAGGATTTTTTTATCTGAGACTTTAGCACGAAAATGAATTTCAATCAATCAGTGAAAGACCATTGTAAATCAAAAAGGGTAACTAGTTCGTCAAATCAGTCAAGATTGTAAAAAACATTTTCTGTTTTCTTTTTATACAGTCAAAATTGAAGGATTCTGTATAGTTTCTAAATATTTTAATTAAACGTTGCCAGTTCAAAAATATTATTCTTTACAATGTAAAATGCATTATTTAAGTCATTGATATCTGTTGTATTACAGTATGTGCTTTATCAAAGTTTTGTTATTGCTTTTATACACAGCTTGTCTAGCTTTTGTGATATGTGATTTGTAATAAATAATTCCATGAAAATGCCTCTTAGTTTTTATTAAAATGTAGAAAGATGTTTGGTCTAAACCAAACTGTTAAGTGTCATAAACAAGGAATTTAACTTCTCCAATTCAGTTTAACTTGTGACTGACAATAATACAGACTGTAACAATGAAAAGAATATAATTATCCTCTTAAAATTTCTACTTTTACTCTATTAATCCTAGATTCTGAATGACCTTGTTCTTGCATGTAGTACTCGTTTAGAGTTTAATCTGAAGTATGAGTTTTGATAGATTTAAGTAGTACATGCTTGCACGTTGTTTCATTTCAGTTATTTCAAACACTTTTCCTGTGGATGATTTTTCTGTACCTCAACATGTTATCGGGTTCTGAAAGTCCTTAGTGCCTGGAGAATCTGAAACTCGTACACTTCAATACCGAATTTCAACCATGCACAATTTTAAAGTGAAACATAATCTCTTGGCCTTTTTACTTATGGAAGATCTGAGAGTTCTTATGCAAAACTAAATTTATAATGCAGCTCCACAGTGTGTAAAGA
>NW_015179132.1:0-1537 GCF_001447785.1 Gekko japonicus
AGGTGTGGTGACCTGAACTGTACACAGTAATCCAAATGTCGTCGTATCATCAATTTCTCCAGTTAGCACGGTTAGCACTGTGTGGTTTATTTTGGTTTTACACAATCTTTCCTGTGCGCTCCTTTAGTTTATCCAACCTACAGATGGTGGCTAGACATCATCTAGGATTACAACTTCTCTCCAAATGACAAATCCCCCTGGTGAAAATGGCTAGTTTGGAGGGTGGACGCTCTGGCTGAAGTCATTACCCTCTCCAATGACAGTGTTTGAAGCCGGAAAATAGCAGAGTAGTTGTAGTGGAGTATTTACAGTTTATTTACAGAGCTTATATACATACACAGCTTTGTAGCCGTTCAGAATATTCACTGACAAAGTGCTTCGCATAACAACAGTAACCATCAAGGCAGTCCTGTACAAAGAACTCATTACAATATATGCATACATTGACCAATCACAGTACAGTTCTGTACACTTGCTGAGTCATTCTGACACCTTCAGATACGATGCAACTCTGGTGTCATATGACCTCTTAGCTGTCATTCCAGATCATCTAGATCTAACTCATGTTCCATGACATAGCTGTGATCTTGCCTATACTGACATCCAAACCCCGCCCTCCGCAAGCTCCACCCTCCCAAAAATCTCCAGGTATTTCCCGACATGAACTGGCAATCCCAGACTCCCCGGGGTCTCATCTAGGGATGTTTCCCAGCCTGGTGACTAGAGGATTGAACCCAGGACTGTCGACAAAGGTCCTTTCCGCACTAGAACTTAAATCCTGGTTCAACCCTGTCCCCGAACTTACATTCTACACTACTGGGGGCTGAAAAACTGTGAGCTAGGTCACACTAACTCAGCTTAGAGGGAACACTGTTCCCGACATAAGCTGGCAATCCCAGACTCCCCAGGGTCTCATCTGGGGATGTTTCCCAGCCTGGTGACTCGAGGATTGAACCAGGACTGTCGACAAAGGTCCTTTCCGCACTAGACCTTAAATCCTGGTTCCACCCTGTCTCCGAACTTACATTCTACACTACATGCAAGTTCACCCCTGTAACTACCTTGGGGCATTTTTTGTTTCCACATGACATTGATGTCACCCTGATTTCGTCCCACATTTCTCCCAGGATAAACGGATGCTGTTATAACCAGGGATAAACGCAAGGTATTGTGTCATGTGAGCAATGCTCCCTCTAAGCCGTGGAGCCCTGTGAGCAAAAATTCAACTTTGTGAGCTACCGGCATTCAAGTTGTGAGCGGGCGATTTGGCTACTGCATAAATTAGTTTGCTCTGGAGCCGTCCTTCCTGAGCAAACGCAAAAATGTATGAACTAAAGGCTAAAAAACCATGAGCTGGCTCACACCGACTCAGCTTAGAGGTAACACTGTCCGTGAGTTGAACTCGGATAAAACCAGGGATGAGATCCAAGTGTGGAAAGTGTAGTTTGCCGGGGTTCAAAGAAGACAGGACACAAACAGCTTCTGCAGAAAGCTGACTGACAATCCTCTCACTCACCAGCAATGTTCCCTCTAAGCT
>NW_015179133.1:0-1462 GCF_001447785.1 Gekko japonicus
GGCCACTGTGTGAGACAGGATACTGGACTTAGACAGGCCCCTGGTATGATCCAGCAGGGCTCTTCTTATGTTCTTGTTGGGGATCACTGCATTAAGTAAATGGGCTTCTACAGCATAGGGCTATTTCAAAACCTCAAAGCAATCCAAAGACGGTGAATCTCTGAGATGGTAAACACTGGCTCATGAACTTCATTCCTATAATGACATCAGCCATCTATCTTTTGTGCTTGCAGACACCGGGGTGCCTTCTGGAGGAGTGATTGTCTCCATTATCTTTGGAATCATGCTGTTTATCGGTCTGGTTGCAGGACTCATCGTCTGCCGGCGAAGGTAGAGACAGGAGATCTCAGGGGAGGAGGGTGGCAGTGGAGCGGCCCTGGCTCAGGATTGCAGCCTTCTAACTGTCCTCCCAGACCATTTCTGTCTCCATCCTGATGTTTTTTTGTCCCTTTCAGGCGCGCTTATAATCACCGAGCACGGCCAATCCACGATCACTCTAGCTACGACCGAGGTGAGCTTTCAAGATCTGGAAAGGCAGAGCAACTGAAGAGAGGGCGGGCCATACGTAGGTCTCCATGACATATTGTGGACCAAGTGGGCTGCCAACCATTTTAGTAGGGTTGCCAACCTCCAGATGGGGCCTTGAGATCTCCTGGAATTACAGCCAATCTACAGACTACAGAGATCAGTTCCCATGGATGGAAGGCATTGGAAGGCACTGTACCCCACTGAGGACTCTCACTTCCCCAAAACCCACCCTCCCGAGGTTTCACCCCCAAATCTCCTGGAATTTCCCATCCTGAAGTTGGCAACTCTACATTTTAGAACACTAGACACTAGTGTTGACTAGTGGTCAAAAATTGGGGAAGTTGGGGTGAGAGCAGGATGCTGATACCTTGCCTGGACTCGTAATTTTTCACTCAGCAGTGACCCACTGGGGGTGTGCAAAAAAAATTGTTTTCCCCAATTTGGATCTATGGGACCCGAAAAATATCATTATTCCTGAATATTCCCGAATGCCAATGTTGGTATTGTATTGGGATTTGGGTAAATATTCAAGAAACCTGAATTTATTTGTCACTATTATACCTTATGGGGACCATCCCCATAGGTTATGATGGAGTTCAGAAGGCATTTAAACTTTAAACCACAGTCTCTTTAAATGCCTTCTAGCCGCGCCCTAATAAAAACCAAATAGTATCAGCTTTTATTCAGGCATGGCTACTTTGGTAGCCAAATCAGATTCTCTAATTTGATTCAGCTGAATAAATACCTGAAAAATACCGATAAGGTATTTTTCGGGTATATTCGGCTCGGTATTTTTTTCAGGTATATTCACCTTGCTATATACCGAACGCACACCCCTGTGGCCCACTCTCATCTGTTTTCGTCCCCTGGCTCCATGTTTGCTATATACCGAACGCACACCCCTATGGCCCACTCTCATCTGTTTTCGTCCCCT
>NW_015179134.1:0-1454 GCF_001447785.1 Gekko japonicus
TATCCCGTAGCTGTGTATTGCAGAGGAAAATCAGAAGTGGTTGTTGACTTGGTGGGGGTGACTTGTCTACCAGTCCTGCTCTTCTCATCAGGGAACCCATGCAGTTTGAAAAACACTGCGTTAAATCCCAAGTTTTACAAAGAAAATGAATGCATCCAGTGAAATAAAGATGATGTGGAACTGATCCATAGAATGCATTCCTCTGTTAACTACTGAGGACATCTAAGAAAACAAAATGAACCCCACATTTCCCATTGGCTGCAATGACTGGGGAGATATACTAATCCAATATATGCACTCCAGCAGCAACAACTGACCTGTGACCTTTGCTTTCCCACTTTCCCACATCATTTATAAACATTCTGGAGTATATTGTGATAACTGTTTTGATCTGTTCTAGTCTGGTTTCAGGCATGGCTATGGGACTATAACTGTCCTGGCTGTGCTGTTGGATTAGTTCAATGCTGTTGATCATGGTATCCTTTTGGGACCACCTTTCAACATTAGGTCTGGGAGGCACCATTTTGTGGTTGTTTCAGTCCTACCTGGAAGGTAGTTTTCAGAGGGTGGTGCTGGGGGACTGTAGCTCAGCCCTTTGGCATCTGGCCTACATAGGATTGCTGGGCTGGGTCTGACAGCCAGTTGGAGTCTGGGGGGCAGGGATATGGAGGGGTGCCATTTGTGATGGTGTGATGTCATTTCCAGGATTTCCCTGAAAGTGACATCACACCTCTGTAAGAATCACTGGAAACTCTATGGTAAAAGCTATGTGGCAAATGCTTCAAAAGCAGGTGAAGCCAAGGCATGGTGCTTAAGCAAAAGCTGAACTGCTGAAGAGGAAAAATAATCCTGACATACATTATAAATCTCAACCCAATCGATTATTTTAAGTTAAACTTCTTCTACTGGAGGCCTAGTTAGTGTAAAGTCACCTACATAATCTGTACTGCTGGTAGCACCAGTACTTTAATGCACAGAACACCATCTTTGGCTCATCCACTTGCTTATCATCCAGTGCAACATATGCCATCATGTGTCAACAATGTCCTTCTACTCTCTACATTGGATAAACAGATTAGTTCTCTAGTTGTATCTAATCTACTAATTCTCTAGCTATTTCTTCAGTATTCTGGGCTTGTTTTTCCTTTTAAGGGCACCCATGAAGCTGTCTTCTGAAGTCAGTCCACTGATCTGTCACAGTCAGTATTGTGTTTTCTGACTGGTAGCTACTCTCCAAGGTCTGAGGTGGATCACATACTACCTACCTGATCCTTTTACATGGAGATGCCAGAGGTTAAACCTGGGACTTTTTACAAGCAACACAGATGCTCATCCATGGAGCCATGGCCCCACCTCAAAGGGCAGAGCTAGATAGCACACTAGATACCAATGCCACAAAATGCAGTTAATGTTACTGGGAAGAGAAGAATAAATCAATGGTGTGACCTCATTTG
>NW_015179135.1:0-1467 GCF_001447785.1 Gekko japonicus
TGGACCTCCTGATAGCACGTGGTATTTTTAGCCACTGTGTGCAGAGTGTTGGACTAGATGTGCCATTGGCCTGATCCAACATTGGCTTGTCTTATGTTCAGGGACCCTATGATCCATACCCTATGATCCATAAAAAAGGGTCTACTGGGAATCATGGGACCTGCATAGACAAAGGCCACATAGGATGGGGGCTATAGTGAAAAGGGGAACCAAGACCGTGCAAAAAAGCCAGCTGAATCCAACCTCCTGTGTAGGAACAGTTTCAGACTCATAATATCAGTAATACACTGACTTAATTATAGAGTGCTCTGAAGACCAAATAAAGTGAAGCCATGGGGGAGGGGCAGAAATCTAATTTTCTGGGAATGGCAAAAATAAAGAAATAAGAAGTAAAAATAAAACAAAGCCTAACTATACATCTGAAGATGTTAAACCCAAGTGAGCTACAGACAGATGTGTCTGAATCATTCATTAAAATTGGCCACTTATTACAGCATAGCATTTTTTTATAGCTAGCGCATATTTGCATTTAGAATACCAAATGATGGTACCAATTTAAAACATCACATTGGTGGATAATGGGAAAAGTTTTTTTAAAAAAGAGAGTCTAAGCATAAACCATTGATAAATCCGTGCCAAATCATTATAGACCCAATCTGAGCTCATTTTTGATTTTCTGCCCCATTTTATTTTATTTTTATGAGTGAAACTTAAAAAAAAAAAGTTACAGTGGAGCAATTATATGATTCTGTTGCCCAATGTTAACCAATGAAAACAAAGACCCAAAAAAGACACTGGTATATCTTAAAGACTAACATATTTATTGAAACAAGACTTTAGGGACCGTAAGATTACCTAACAGAGGGAAAGAAAGAAAAAATGTGAAAAGGGGGTTAAAAATTCATGAAATGTAACATAGGCTGCGATCACACATACTAAGTAATCCACTTTCAATTCACTTTCAATGCACTTTCCAACTGGATTTTATTGTGTGAACTGGCAAAATCCTGTTGGAAAGTAGACTATTTAGTGTGTGTGATTGCAGCCATATCTAGCCAAAAACCCTGCTTTACGCAACTCCAAAGTACGTAAAATAAGCATGATGATCATTCACAAGAGCTTGCAGCCAATCAATCCATTCAGCAAAGTTCAAAGCCTTCCTCCAGCCTAAGCAGCCTTCCCTCATCTTAAGTGACTTCTTCACAGTTGCAAATGTGTCCCCCTCCCCCATCAGCTCACAGCTGACTCATGGTGACACTGTAGGGTTTTCCAGGCAAAAGTTGTTCAGCAGTGGTTTTTCATTGCCTACCTCTGCATCATGACCCTGGTATTCCTTGGTGGTCTCCCATCCAAATACTAACCAAGGCTGACCCTGCTTAGCTTCTGAGACCCGGCAAGATCAGACTAGCCTGGCCCACCCAGGTCAGGGCTTATAAGAGTTTGAAAATGCTGACATCTGGCTGGATT
>NW_015179136.1:0-1461 GCF_001447785.1 Gekko japonicus
ACAGTTAACAGCACCACCTTGCTAATCATGTCAAGCTCCTGAATGCCCAAAAAGATCTTCGAAAGACTCTGTGAAGAGAGCCATCTTGGCCTGGCGCCTGTAGGATGTCAAGTCTGGTGCCAGGTGGGCCCCAGCTGGGAGGCTGTTCCAAAGGCAGGGGACACCACTGAAAAGGCCCTCCCTCTAGTTGCCACCCTCCAAGCCTCTTGAGGAGCTGGCACCTGGAGGAAGGCCCTGGAGGTTGAGTGCAGTGTCCAAGTAGGTTGAGGGCAGGAGAGGTGCTCCGACAGGTATTGTGGCCCCAAGTTGTGTAGGTAGGGCTTTATAGGTTAAAACCAGCACCTTGAATTGGGACCAGAAGCATACAGGCAGCCAATGCAGGGTGGACAGAATTGGTCCTATATGTTCAAACCTTCAGGTCCCAGCTATTATTCTGGCTGCTGCATTCTGCATTAGCTGTAACTTCCAAACCATCTTCAAGGGCAGTCCCACGTAGAGTGCATTGCAGTAATCCAATCTGGAGTTTACCAGAGCATAGATCACTGAAACCAGACTATCTATGTTCAGATAGGAGAGTAACTGGGCCACCAGCTGAAGCTGATAGAAAGCATCGATGCCACCTGAGCCCCAAGTGACAAAGATAGATTCAGGAGCACCCCCGAACTATGAATGTGCTCCTTCAGGGAGAGTGCAACCCCATCTAGAAAAGTTGAACACCCCCTATCCAGTCAAAGGAATCACCTACCAACAGCATCTCAGTCTTGTTTGGACTGAGCTTCAGTTTGTTACCCCTCATCCAGTCCACTATTGTGGCTAGGCATCAGTGTAGCACATCCACGGTCTCACCTGCTGAAGATGAAAAGGAGAAATAGAGTTGCGTGTCATTAGCATACTGATGGCAACACACCGAAAAACTCTGTATGACCCCACTCAGCAGTTTCATGTAGATGTTGAATAGCATGGAGGACAGAACAGACCCCTGCAGAACACCCTGCTGTAGAGTCCATGGGGCTGAACAGCATTCCCCAAGCACCACCTTATGAAGATGGCCCTCCAAGTAGGAATGGAACCACTGCAAGGCAGTGCCTCCTATTCCCACCTCAGCCAGCCACACCAGAAGGATACCATGGTTGATATCGAAAGCCGCCGAGAGGACTTCTGGTTTTGGTGAATCGCTGATGGGTACGTATCATCGAGCTCAGATGAACGTGACCCGTGATCATAGCAGTTGGGAGGGGTACTGGAAAATTCCGGTCCCCCCCAGAGCCCTCGGAGGGAGCTTGTAGCCTGGGGCCCGAGAGGTGCCGCTCCCGATGCCATGGCCAGTGGTTTGAGGCTCCTCTTTGCCCCAACAGGTCCCACCACTGCGAGACCAGCAATGGCAACTGAGACGCACACCAGGACAAGCGAATAGGAGATTTAGCACTTTAAATCCTTCCCTACATTATTGAAACAAGCAGC
>NW_015179137.1:0-1424 GCF_001447785.1 Gekko japonicus
TCGGAAACATTCTAATTAATTGATAAATATAAATTTCCAAATCTTTCCAAACCCATTCTATTTGGGCTTTGGTTTTAGTGGGAGGGATAGATACATTCATTATTAAACAATTGATTGTTTTAAACTTCAACATCAAGGACATCGCTATTCGATCATGTGAGGGGGGTTGTATAATCTTAAATTTCGAGGCTGTGGATACCAAAATTCCTAATCCTCCCTTTGCCCTGCCTCACATTAAGTTGTATCCCTCTAGGGCCAAGTTATCCAAGCACCATGTCTCTTGTAACAACATCAAATTTCATCATAAAATTCTTAGCATCAGGTTCCTTGGATCTAGCGGCCCAGCCCATGACATTCCATGATATTACAGTAATCGTGTATGGGGGGGGGGGTCTTTTCTCCCGTTGGCCCACTGTCAGTCAATCTGTCTCTATTGCATCCAGAACTCTTAAAGGATCTCGGAAAACACATCCATTGTAACTGTGATTCCACTGTCTTTTGTTAACCCTGGCCCACTTCAAATGAAAAACAGGTTGCTTACCTGTAACTGATGATCTTCGAGTGGTTGTCTGTGCAGTACCACACATGGGTTGGGTGCCTGCACACGACCTCGACTGGAGAAACTTCGAGAGCTTGCCTCAGAAATCCTTTTTGGCGGGCTCTCTTCCCACCCTTGGGAGCAAGCAAGCACGCACTGCGCATGCCTGGAGCGGGGGGGAGAGCCGCCTCCCACTCAGTTTCTTTGACTGCTACAGGTAAGTCCTATCAAGCTAAGGTAAGTGGTCAGGAGATGCCAGCAGCGGGGAAGGCCGGGTGGGATTGTGGTACTGCACAGATGACCATCGAAGATCATCAGTTACAGGTAAGCAACCTGTTTATCTTTGTCGTGGTCTCTGTGCAGTCCCACACATGGGTGATTATAAGAGCTGAACCAGCTGGAGGAGGGAGCTGGCAGCTGAAAGAGACAAAAATATTGGTCAGGACACAGCATCATTATTTAAATTTATGGTTCCTACCTGAAGAAGCCGCAGGATCAAGCGAAGAGAGATCGCAGCACCGCCTGGCCAAATGCAGCATCCCGTCGAGCTCGAACGTCGAGTGCATAGTGGGGCACAAAGGTCGATGCCGAGGACCACGTAGCAGCAGCACAGACATCTTGTAACGGGACACCGGCCAGGAAGGTCTTCGATGTTGATACTGCCCATGTAGAGTGGGCAGTAATACAGGTAGGAATGGGTTGATGCGCCAGTTCACAGCAAAGGGCTATGGTGGAAGTCACCCGTTTCGACAAGCGTCGAGACAAAATCGGCTCCCCCACAGACTGGGGACCGTAAGCGACAAAAAGCCTAGGGGACTTACGAAAAGGCTTCGTTCAGTGCAAGTAAAAACAAAGCACTCTGCGAACATCAAGGCAGTGTAAGGCT
>NW_015179138.1:0-1428 GCF_001447785.1 Gekko japonicus
TAAGAGATAATTAATCTAGCATAACTGACAATGTTCATTGTCTTATTAGCTGATGTACTTATCTTCTACTCTTGGGTTCTGTTATTAGTGGGTCTTTTTTCTTTCTCCTTACATGTTGCCACCGTGGTGCATTGTCTGTTGTTAGAATCCGTACTGGAGATGATAATTGTATGGCTTCATAATATAAGACTAGGTCCGAGAAATCCATACCCATTTTTTATTGAGAGTTTCAATGTTGTAAAACTGATTCTAGGTGTCTTATAGTCCCAAAAGAATCGAAGAAACGCAATCTGCCGGTTAGCGCTTTCCTCGTGATTTGAATGGGTAAGGCACGTAGAAGGAAAAAGAACCTTGGTAGAAGTATGCTTTTGATCATGCTAAGCCCATGAGAATTTCATCCAAATCAATTGACAGCAGAGATTCAGTGTTCTGTCTTTTGCAATGTTTTATTAGGGTCAAAGTTCATCGTATATTGTCTGTTAGTGTACATTTAGGAATAAATCCTGTCTGTTCTGATATGTAATTCTGAAGGTTGTTTTGAAGTCTATTAGCTAAAATTTTAGCGATTGGTCGGTATGTGGAAGGAGATTCTCGATTTGTCTCATCTTTAGGGATAGTAATTATGTGCGATTCTCTCCAAGAAGGAGACTTTCGCCCTGTATTCAATATGTGATTGCACGCCGTAGCAAAGTTTTGAATGTTTTATAAAATACTAGTTTTGAATGTTTTATAAAATACTGGGCCAAAGCCATCGTTGTTGGGAGCTGTGTAAGATTTTGTTTGTTTCAGAGCATTCGATACTTTTGTATTTGTAACAGGGTGTTCCAAGCTTCTGCGATGTTCTGGTTGTAATTTGCTTACCAAATCATTTTTCAGTAGAAATTCTAGAATTTTATCTACGTTTTGATTAGTAGTGCTATACAGTTTCTCATAAAACTGAGTAAAGGGTTTGTAGTTGTGGAATTATTTAGGGATTTTATGGCAAAGATTATTCTCTGTATTTGTTTATTCTTAACACGCCAAGCCAGTAATTTGACACTCAGCGGTTTTTTTGCCAAAAGATCCTTATCATTTCTTTTGCTTCCTGTGGTTTTGTCTACAGACTCCAACTTTGGAAATTTTTCCAGTGTAACTTTGATTTCATGTTCTCTTTCTTTTTTCCATTTAGAGGCTATTGCAATCAGCTTTCCTCTGATTACCGCTGGATACTTTGGTTTCTAAAGTAAAATGCACAGATTTGGGCAATAAGATTGCAACCCCTCTTGAATTTGATGGGCTTCCAGCTTGGTGTTGTTGGTCCTACCAACTAGCACTCAACACCAGTTTGTTTTGAGGTTTTAAGTGAGTCTCTTGCATGAACACCGCATCAGGTTTAAGATAAATGAGGTCATCTTCCTACGAGTCAGACATATTAACAGAATTTAGCGT
>NW_015179139.1:0-1488 GCF_001447785.1 Gekko japonicus
CTCTCTTCCCATGGCCGGCTCGCAGATCTACTAGAGATGTCTTCAGGCGTCTTTCTCGGCTGCTAGTACAGGCCGTTAATGTACATTCCGGGGCAGTGGGCTTCCAGAAGTGCCCGTACATTCTCTTGTAAAGAAAAAGGAATGGATTTCAGCGGTGGGGCCAGGCCCCAGGGTCAGAAGACGGCTTTCTGTCTTGGATTCTGGTTCCCTTTTGGAAGCATCCCACCAGGTCTGTGTTCTCTCTCTCTCTCTCTCTCTCTCTCTCTCTCTGTTTGTGTGTGTGTGTCTGAGTCTCTCTGTGTCTCTCTGTGTATCTCTGTGTATCTGTCTCTCTGTCTGCCTCTCTCTCTCTGTGTGTGGACAGGGACAGCTTTGGGAGCCAGGCAGGAAGTTGAGGTTGCCGCCAGAGGCTTAAGGAGGGGGGAACCGCTGAGGCTGTGTCTGCTGGGCAGGGCCAGGCAGTGAGAAGAAAGAGCCCTGCCGTTTCTGTTCCTTTGCCCTCCTGCGGGCAGGTCCCTAGCATTTCTTTTCAGGGGCCCGTAAGAACATGTAAACTTCCCCACCCCGACACCACAATCCCTCATCCCATACATACAATCACGAGCCGTTTACGTAGTCTGCATGTCTGAAGAAAGGCCATCTTTTGTTTAAATGACACCACAATGTCTGTTTTGGAGGATGGACTCTATGGCACTCTATTCCACTTGGGTCTCTCCCCTCCCCAAACCCCACCTTCCCCAGGCTTGACCCCTAAATCTCCAGGAGTTTCCTGGCTTGGAGCTGGCAACCCTGATTCTGATGGACCAGTCTGGATGCTGGGTGTGTGTGTGTGTGCTTGGCATGCAGAAGGTCCCAGGTTCAGTCCTTGGTGTCGCCAGTTAAAAGATCTGGCAGGAGGTGATGGGAAAGACCTTTGCCTGAGACCCTGGAGAGCCACTGCTACTCTGAGTAGACAAAACTGACTTGGATGGACCAAGGCTCTGGTTCCGTATAAGGCAGTTCATGTGTTCAGACCTTAGGCCAATCAACTTTAAAGTTTTATTTTTCATTGCAAAATCATTAATTATCCCCCCCCAAGTCCATTTCCCTTACAAGTTCACACTACTCAGTAGACATTATGGCTCAGTGGCTTAACCCTTCTTGCTGGCAGTTCTTCCAGCATGCAAAAAAACCATAGAGCTACAAACATTTGACTGAAAATTAGTGGCCGTTTTCCCTCATAAATCTCATTTAATGATATAAGCAGGGGTAGTTCATATTCTTATCCAAAAACAGACTTGAAGGGGTTCTTTTCCACAAGGAAATCTTTCAGGAAGATCTGCAGGATAGTTGCGAAGCAGAAGCTTCCAGAAGCTTCCTCCAGTTACCCAGTACACATATTTTAGGACGGAATGGACTAAAAACAAACGTTGTTCCGTGTTTTGCCCTTTGCGGGCAGATCGAGGAGTTCGCTGGGCCAAGGAGGATCGCAGAAGGCCCTGAAGTCTC
>NW_015179141.1:0-1455 GCF_001447785.1 Gekko japonicus
AAAGAGCAGTGATCCCTGTCAAGTAGGAAAGAAAGGAAATTGAAACTTGTGTGAATGTTCCTGCCTTCACCATCTTAAGTGTTTGTGAGATGAAGAAATTTATGCTTGTTCATTTAAGCATAGACTGCCAAGATATCCCTCTCCTCCAACGAAAAAGCTATGCATTTGTGACAAACTATCTATTGGTTACATTTATACAAAGTTGCCTGTTCACCTTCTAAGCCCTCAACCTGATACCTACCTGACCACTTTCCCCTCATTAGTTAAATAAAATAGTTTATTATTGTTGGATTACCATCAGCCTCTCGTGTGCCATTATGAAACAAAGGAAAGATATTAGACTGTAATTTGAAAAGTAGTCTGTCTGATATTCTCCATGCCCCACCAATTTTAACATATCCTTTATCTTGCTCTATGTAAACTATGACTTAAATCCTAAGGTTATTTCCTGCCACCCAAAGGGTAGGTTTTTATAGATTTCGTGAATGCAGGTGTAGACCTTCAGTTTGCCCCCAAAGCTGTTCCTAAGGGCCCCTATTGCCTAGGAGCAGCACTTTGAGGACCACAGTAGGTCACGGTGGGAGGGCAGAACTGGTTAAAAATTAACAAACCAATGGTGAAAATGGATTATAACAGTGGTAAATGATTTCAGGGTTTCCACCCTGTGTTTATAATGTTACTCCATTCCAGTGGGGAATATCTGTGTCATCTCCTCCTGCACATTTTGTATTTCCCAAATGTCCAATTAATGGAAATGGAGAACATGGGGTTCCTTTTCTGAGGCATTAGTGTTTCCAGGGCCAGGTCTACCATGCAGCTAACTGAGGAGATTGGTCTCAGGTGTCAGATTTGGAAGGGGAGAAGCCTCTCATCCCACTTGCCCATTGCCAGCCTCCCATTCTGCCTACCGGTCCTCTTCTTTCACTTTCATCACCACAACCTCTTCTCCCACCTGTCACCTCTGCCATTACCTCCACTGCTGCCCATGAGCTGACCAGCTTCTCCTCCTTGTCCTTTCTCCCCAAGTCCTCCTTAAAACTCATGTGAAAATCCATGCGTGTCCCTGCCTGAACTCTCACAGGATTCTTCCTCTCCTGAGAGTTCGGTCATCCATTGGGTTTCCTCGGCAACCATGGTAAGCTGTCATAGTTGTCAGAGCAACCAAAATGATGGCCCAAGTCTTGCGAGAGTTTGGGAAGCTGAGGGAGTGAGTAGGACGGAAGGATTATATGTCTGTCTTACGAGAAAAAGTAGGAGTGGTGGTAGGGTTGGCAGAGATAGCAGCAAAGGCAAGAGTAACCACCTCAGGCAACAGAATGCACCATGAAGGCACTGTCTTTTTGCCATCAAAGTATGTCTGTGTATCGATAAATATGGCTTTGACTAATATCCCGCTTTAATGGAATGTACCCTGTAAGAAATGTCTTCCTGTGTGATGTTTGTAGGGATCAGGTT
>NW_015179142.1:0-1566 GCF_001447785.1 Gekko japonicus
GTTGCTTTGAAAACCCTCTGGGCTCACCACAGGTTGCCTGCAATTCGACAGCATTTCCCACCACGACCAGAAGATAACAGAACGAGAAACCTGAGTGTTGCCAGACGTCTCGGTTATACAGCACCTCCTTGACATTTAAACTCTTTTAAAATCATTATTCAGAAGAAGAAGAAGAGATTGGATTTATACCCCACCCTTCACTACCCAAAGGAGTCTCAGAGCGGCTCGCAATCTCCTTTCCCTTCCCCTCCCCACAACAGACACCCTGTGAGGCAGGCGGGGCTGAGAGAGCTCTTGCGAGGACTGCCGTTGAGAGAACAGCTTCGAGAGAACTTGTGACTACCCCAAAGTCACACCGGCAGCTGCATGTGGAGGAGGAGTGGGGACTCAAACCTGGCTCTCACAGATTAGAGTATGTGCACTTAATCACTACACCAAACTGGCTCACTTTTAAAGTCTTTTAAAATCATTATTCACATTAGATGGATTGATTCCCTCGTTTATATCCGGCCTTTCTCACCCAGGGGGATGGAAAGGGGCGTATGTTGTTGTCCTCTGCTCTGTCTTATCCTGACAAGCACCCAATGAGGTGGGGCAGGCTGAGAGAGAGAGAGAGTGACGCGACTGACCCAAGGTCTCCCAGAGAGTTTCTGTGGCAGAGGGGGCGTTCAGACCTCCCTGAGTCCTAGCACGACACTCTGACCATGACACGACGCATTTGTTAACCCAGGGGATGAAAAAAGGTCTCCAGAGTTGGCAAATATAACACACTTCTTTATCGCTTCAGAGGGCAGCCATACGAGCCAGCGCGGACTCTAATCTGGGAGAACCGGTTTTTGATTCCCCACTCCTCCACATGCAGCTGCTGGTATGACTTTGGGACAATCACAAGTTCTCTCAGAGCTGTTCTCACAAGAGCAGTCCTCAAAAGACCTTCCTCAGCCCCACCTACCTTACAGGGTGTCTGTGAGAGGCAGTTTGGTGTAGTGGTTAAGTGCATGGCGTCTAATCTGGGAGAGCCAGGTTTGATTCCCCACTCCTCCACTTACACTCTCTTGGTCTGCAGTAGTAGACCTAGATTCAAGTCTAGAAATGCCTGAGACCCCAACATGATTTTCAGGGTATCAGCTTTGGAGATTCAAAGCTCTCTGATGAAGGGCGCTTAATCTTGTTGGTTTCTGAAGAGCTACTGGACTGAAACCTAGCTATACTCCTTCATGCAAGTGGTGTGGATGATGTGACATTATCCCCCTTTCCCCATGAACACAGTGGAAATACCTTTCTCGGCCACTTTTCTGCCGACATTAAATATCCCTCATCGAATATGCGGTTCAGGAAGTTACAGGAATGGACAAAATATCAGAGGTGATTTCCTTGATGGAGAATCCGGACTTTTGTTCAGATTATTTGGAACGTTCGTTCCCTTTTCTTGGATATATGGGAAGCCACAGTAAGCTTAAAAAGGCACTTCCTGATAATTTGAAGGTTATCGCTATATATTGAATAGCTGGTTTGATTTTATCGCTCTTGTGTTTTTTCTGTTTGTGACAATGTTGTTGTTGTTGT
>NW_015179143.1:0-1476 GCF_001447785.1 Gekko japonicus
ATCCTTTGCTTTGGAAAATGTACATGACCTTTTCTTCCATCTTGCTTCTCATCCATACGGCCACCTTTCTTTCCCTTTGGTCTCCCTCGATTCCTGATCTTTTCTTTCAAGTCTTCATTTTTATTTCTATCTGCCCTTTGTTGATGAAGTTCCTCACCCTCCTCATCCATCTGATCATCCTCTGCTGGAATAAACAGAGAGATCCTGTTAGCACCTGGGAGGACAGGTATAGTCCAAAGGCAGTAGGAAAGGACTGAACACCCTTTGGCTTGGGTGATTTTAACCACCACCACCACCCTCCACCTTCTCCTAGAATATCTAGTATTTAAGGATACCTCACTCCCTCAAGAGGCACAGTGGAGCTGTAGAGTAGAAGGCGTTTCCGAGCCTCCAGATTTCAGGGCCCCAGAAGGCCTCCCTCCCTCCTTACCCAGTGGGCTGTATGACTGTCCCAAACGAAATGCTGCTCAGAACTGAACCAGAAATCCCCCATCAGTATTCCTCGCCTGTTCCCTGGACATAACCGTGAAAGATACTCACTCTTAACCAGGTCATCTGGGAAGGAAATATGATCTTGGGATCCTTTTGAGGAACTCTCCAGCCTTTCTTTGGATGTGAGGCCCTTGTCTGTCTCCACCATAGTCTCTCTTATACTTCTAGCTTCTTTCGCACAGGGAGTGAGAGAGAGAGCGAGAGAGAGCGAGAGAGAGAGAGAGAGAGAGAGAGATCATATAGGGAAGGAAAGAAATTGAAGAGTGAATATTGTTCTAGAGGGATGGAACCACGGTCAAGATCAAAGCCCACAATCCCCACCAGTTTAAGGGGAATGGTTCTGTGACGCAAAGCACCCTTCTTCCCCCAAGGGTTAACAGAAATTAGATCAGTCTGATACCATACCTATTTTTTGGAAATGATTTAGAAAATATTTGAACACCTTGTCTTAAAATATTTTATTCATCATGTTAAAATAAAATGTTCTATAATCAATTTTCTTTTATTTTTTTTCTTCAATTTTTCCAATTTTCTGGAAAAAAACAAAAAAGGCTGCAGGAAAAAACAGGTTTTTTTCCTAATTTTTCCGGTTTTTTTCCGGGCTTTCACATCTCTATTCTATGGTACCTGAAGAAGTGAGCAGTGACTCACGGAAGCGCATACCTCGCCACAAATTGTGTTAGTCTTTAAAGTGCCACCTGACTCTTGCTCTTTTCTACAGCTACAGACAGGCTATTTCTGCACGCCTACTATCCCTCTGCATGTCACACCTAATCCAATCACGCCTGCTGTTGTCATTCACCTGCTATTGTCATTCGTCTGCTAATGTCATTCGGCATCTGAAATCACTCCACTTTCCGATATATAAAACAGATGGACTCATGTTCTAGCTGTATCTGAAGAAGTGAGCCGTGATGCACGAAAGCTCCTCCCCTGCCATCAGTTTCACTACTCCTTAAGGTGCTCCTGGACTGTTGCTCTTTT
>NW_015179144.1:0-1425 GCF_001447785.1 Gekko japonicus
CTGATAAGGACACCAGAAGAGCCCTGCGGTGGCGGCCCGTGGACATAACGAAACGTATGCACAGAAGGGCTTACTGCTTCCAGCCACTGATCTTTCCTGCAGACGGGAAAGTCCTTTTGCTGAACCACAGAGTGGGCGGGAGGGGGAACAGTGCAGGAGGCTGTGGAGGGCAGGGGAGAGCCCTGCCTTTCACGGTCAGGCCCGGAACCATCGCTGGCCCGGAAGCACACCGGTGGCAATGCCAGGACAGGCCACCAGGCCAGCCTTGAGGCAAGGTAGGCCCTGCCCCAGTTCCAACCGGGTATCTGAGGCCAAACCTCTCAGGCTTCTGTGGCCTTCTCTGTTGGCTGAACCTGCGGGGGAAGGACGCAGGCACCGCGAGGGACCCCCTTGGCTGGCGGAGGGGGTGGCCGGGGTGCGTCGCCGCAGGCCGATCTGGGTCCCCGGTGAGCCTCAAAGGAGAGAAACTGGCATTTCCCCGAGACAGAGCGGGCACTGCCAGTCCTCAAGGCGGACATCTGCGTCGAGCTGCAGGACGTCACGCCGTGGCCCCGGCGGCCAAAGGAAGAAAGCGCCTCTGAGCAGGTGCGGGACGAATCCCCCTCGCCGCGAGTGGCGTTCGGGGAAAGGCTTCCAGATGGGCCCCTCTGCAGATCGGTTCTGCCCCCTCCTGGATGGAGGGAGAGCCCAGATGGACGGATGGAAGGAAGGGGAGCCGTGCGGGGGGAACGAGGAGTGAAGCAGCCAAGGCCATTTGGTGGCAGATTGAGGACCGGCTCTGCCCAAATGCCTGGGGCGCCTGGCTCAGCAAACGTTTGCTCTGCTGAACGTTGGAACCGACTGCGGCAGCTGAGCTTTTCTTCCCTGGGACCGGCACACAAAACGGCCTGTGCAAAACCCCAACTGCAGCCTCTTGTTTCTAGGAAGCCTTCCAGAGCAAGATTGTCGGCCATGAGGCACTGGCGCCCTCTGGTGGTGATGGAGCTTAATGTGGGCAAAGGAAAGGGGAAATTTCTGCCCACAGGTTTGATGTTAAGTGTCTCGCTTGGGGAGTGTAAAGTACTGGGTCCAGACGCGTTGTAGTGAATCAGCTCATAGTTTATTTCAGCTCCAAACTAAAAGGCAAAGTAGCAGGGTCGGAGCCCTGCTTAAATCCCCAAACACCCCCCCACACACACACAAAACCCGTGATAGGCTATTTACAGTGTACTAACAGCTATAGGTCCACTCCCAGATCCGGGGTGGCTGATTGGTCCGTTCTAAGATCCAAGCCGGCTATTGTCTTTTGAGCGAAGCTTAGCCCTTGTCCATGACCACGTGCTAACCCGACCGCGTATGCAGTCCGTGGTTAATATGTAACACGGAGAGGCTGCGGAGACGGAACTGTCCTAATCCTCAATGTCATGCCTGCCCTTGACTCAGCCC
>NW_015179145.1:0-1424 GCF_001447785.1 Gekko japonicus
TCACAGGGCTCCATAGCTTAGAGGAAACACTGGCCAAAGGTCAGCAGCGAGTTCACGAGCGAGACCGTGTCGTCGCAAAACCTCACCTCCTGGCACACGCGGAAGCTTCAGTGGCAGGGAGTCCGACGCACAAGGCAGATCCGGTGGGATTCCATCTACACTCTTCTACAGGTAAACCACCCTGAGCAATGTGGCTGTCGAGCATGAAGCAATCAGCTTGTCCTCTGGAAACTCCCCACCCCCACGGTTCTGGTAATGTCCCAGCTAATTCCAGACTGGAGAACTATCCCACAAGCGGCTCTTCCCGACAATATGCCCGAAGTGTTCTCCCCTAAGGCCTACTCGCGGGCGAGACGGTATTTATTGTATCATCTGCATCTAATTAGGTGGGAATTGCTCTGTTTGCTCATTCTAGAGCAGGGGTGTCAAACATGTGGCTCGGAGGCCGGATCAGGCCCCCTCGGAGGGCTTCCGTCAGGATTGCAGTGGAACTGGCCATCTCCTGCTTCCAGTTCCACTGCTGCTGCTGCATCATAGCGTGCTTTGCCAGACTCTCTTCATTATTCAGCCATTTCATTTCACCCTACACCAAACTGGCTCTGAGCAACAACGGGCACCCATGATCCAAAGGGGTCCGGCTTGAGGCGAGACTTACCCAAGGCGTCTTTCCACACCGTTTTAAATACATCTATGCCTCAGATTTGCGAGTCGATGATCGGTTTTAGCCCCCTTAGCGGAAGGACGCCCAACCAATCCACACGCAGCCTGAAATTCTTTGGACTGATCCCCCTGGCGCCAAATTCCCACGTTTCAACTATGCTTCAAACTTCACCCTGGCTCCGACGCCCCCCGCGTTCTTTTGGGGAGAAAAGCCCCCTAAGGAAGTGGAACACGGAGACCCCGTCTGGCCGGTTTTGTCTGGGCAAATGAAACCCCCTTCCCTGCCGCTCCGGCCCCCTGGGGGCTTCTCCCGGCTCGTACCTTTTCGATATCCACCAGCTCCATCTCGTAGATCTCCGCTATCGTTATGTGATGCTTGGCTGCGATGGTGAAACGGCCCTGGGCGGGGGAAGGAAGGCAGATGGGTGAGAACCAGGCACCGGCACTCTGGGATACGCGGGTCGCCCGGTGCGCCTCCCGTGACCCCCAAAACAGCCCATCTGCATCAACAGGGCGTGGGAAAGTGGCCACTTATTCATTGCTTGGGAGAGGGGTGTCGAACGTAAGGCCTGGGGGCCGGCCCATCTAGGGCTCTAATGCGGCCTGCGAGCAACTGGTACAAGGGAGGGAGTGCTGGGGAGGAATGGGCAGAGCCACTCCAATGCGGCTTCAGCGCAAAAGAACAACCTCATTTTTTAGCAGGCAAGCATCGTGGGGAACCATCTGCCCAGCGCTGCACTGCTAAGTCTAGACTGCCTATGTGG
>NW_015179146.1:0-2214 GCF_001447785.1 Gekko japonicus
CAACTCTAACTGTATAGGTGTTGTGTGCTGCTAGGGCATTCAAAGTTCTCCAGGGTACGGAGTGATCTTCCTTTTGCCACTGTCTCAGATCCTGAAATCATACACAGCTTAGACCATAAGAACATAAGAACATAAGAGATGCCAATGTTGGATCAGGCCAAAGGCCCATCCAGTCTAACACTCTGTATCACACAGTGGCCAGAAATACCAGGTTACCAGTGCCATCAGGAGGTCCACCAGTGGGGCCAGGACATTAGAAGCCCTCCCACTGTTGACCCCCCCCAAGCACCAAGATGACAGAGCATCACTTGCCCCAGAGTCCCTATCTATACCTTGTGGCTAATAGCCACTGATGGACCTCTGCTCCATATGCTTATCTAATTCCTCTTGGAAGCAGTCACTGCTTGAAGCCGCCACCACTTTCTGTGGCAGTGAATTCCAAGTGTTAATCACTCTTTGGGTGAAGAAGTACTTTCTTTTATCCGTTCTAACCCGACCGCTCAGCAATTTCATGGAGTGCCCACGGGTTCTTGTATTGTGAGAAAGGGAGAAAAGTACCTCTTTCTCTACCTGCTCTTTCCCATGCATAATCTTATAAACCTCAATCATGTCACCCCTCAGTCGTCGTTTCTCCAAGCTAAAGAGCCCTAAGCGCCTTAACCGTTCCTCATAGGGAAAGTGTTCCAACCCTTTTATCATTCGAGTTGCCCTTTTCTGCACTTTTTCCAAAGCTATAATATCCTTTTTAAGGTGTGGTGACCAGAACTGCACACAGTATTCCAAATGAGGTCGCACCATTGATTTATATAGCGGCATTATGATATTGGCTGATCTGTTTACAATACCCTTCCTAATAATCCCCAGCATAGCATTGGCCTTCTTTATTGCAGTCACACACTGTCTCGACATCTTCAGTGAGTTATCTACTACAACTCCAAGATCTCTCTCTTGATCAGTCTCTGCCAGTTCAGACCCCATCAACGTGTATTTATATTTAGGATTTTTGGCTCCAATGTGCATCACCTTGCACTTGGCCACATTGAACCCCATTTGCCATGTTGACGCCCACTCGCCCAACTTTGACAGATCCCTTTGGAGTGCCTCACAATCCTCACTGGTTTTCACCACCCTGAACAACTTCGTATCATCCGCAAATTTAGCCACTTCACTGCTTACTCCCATCTCCAAATCATTAATGAACAAGTTAAAAAGCAGTGGACCAAGTACTGATCCCTGTGGTACCCCACTGCTTACACCCCTCCACTGGGAGAACTGCCCATTTATACTCACTCTCTGTTTTCTATTAATTAGCCAGTTTTTGATCCATAAAAGGACTTGTCCTTTTATCCCATGATTTTTGAGCTTGCTTAGGAGCCGCCGAGGCGCACGGAACGCTGTTACCTTCCCACCGAAGTGGTACCTATTTATTCACTTGCAGTTTCTTGCTTTCGAACTGCTAGGTGGACAGGAGCTGGGGCCAGAGACGGGAGCTCACTCCGTCACGTGGCACCTGGGTCTCAAACTGCCGCGCTACAGACCTTCTGGTCTGCAGCTCAGCGTTTTAACCTCGAGTCACTGCGACCCCCTTTAGCGTCTAGAGAGACCCAAATGTGATTTGACCCAGAACTGTCTGTTTGGCAGTCCGTGGTATCTGTAAAACTCTCCCACAGCACCAAATGAATCCATTTTCTTCCCGTCATCTTTCTCTGCCAAAGCAGCCAATTAGGCCCAATTCCTTATCCAGTAGAAAATGTATTGGGGCCACTTTCAAGAGCTGGGGACGGAACTTCCTCTCAGGTACACGCAAGCCATCATTTATGGCCTCGTGCGTTCTGTCGTACCATGACTCACCAGTTCCTTGGGTTTCCTGTAGCGTTCCACGCGCTCAGTTCCCTGGAAAGGGTCGGCGCTTTCCATCACACCACAGAAGAACACCACCTTGCTGGTCCCGTCTGACTCGCTCCTTTTGTGCAAGATACTTTTTGCCTCACTTGCTGGTGGGGGTGTTGTTGTTGTTGTCGCTGTTGAGCAGGCAGAGTGTGAGAGAGCTCCGTCTAGCCAGGTCGAGGGCCCACAACAGGTTGTCTCGCCCATGTTCGTTGAGCAATTCGCCTGTGACGCAGGCTTTAGTGCATCCCGGCCCACAAGTATTCCTAAACTTTATGCTAACCCTACATTGGCAGCACTCATCGAAGTCTGTGGGCCTCAAAGTCA
>NW_015179147.1:0-1490 GCF_001447785.1 Gekko japonicus
TTAATGCCTGTGCTAAATTGAACGATCCATAGATGGCCCTTTGAAACAGCCGTGCCACGCAGGAGAAGAAATCTGAGTCCGATTTCTAAAGGAGAACAAATCTAGGGATATGGGATAGAGGATAGGGATTGGGATAGGGTTTGGGTTGGGGTGATGTTTATTCCGTGTGGCTTCTATATTAAGCAGTTTTGACCACTCCTGAGCTGAACAGTAGGCCCACCCTAACCCTAACCCTAGCCTTAACCGTCACCCCAAACCTTACTGGATACTAACCCTAACCCTAACCCTACCTCTAACCCTGGCCTTAGCCCTAACCCTAACTCTAACCCTAGCCATAGCCTTAACCTTAATTTTATCGTGAACATAACCCTAACCCTAGAGCTAGCCCTAATGCTAACGCTAACCCTACCCTACCCCTAACCCTAACACTCGCCCTAGCCTTAGCCCTAACCCTAACCCTAACCCTAGCCCTAGCCTTAACCCTAACCCTAACTGTATCCTAACCCTAAACCTAACCATAAACCTAGCCCTCACCCTAACCCTAGCCGAAGCCCTAACTCTATCCCTAGATCTAGCCCTCACCCTATCCCTAGCCCAATCCCTTAACCCTATTCCTATTCTAAACATAACCCAAGCGCTATCCGTAGCCCTAATCCTAACCCTACCAATAGCCCTAATCCTATCAAAACCCTAACCCTATCACTAGCCCATGCACTCACCCACACCTTAGCCCTAAGCCTCACTCTTACGCAAACCCTAACCCTAGCACTAGCGATAGCCCTAACCCTAACCGTATCCTAACCCTAACCCTAACCCTATCACTAGCTCTAATGCTAACCCTAACCCTAACCCTATCCCTATCCCTAACCTAAACCTTTCCCCAACCCAAACCCTATCCCTATCCCTAACGCTATCCTTAACCCGAGCCCTAAAACGTATCCTATCCTAAAACGAAACCTAACCCTAACCCTAGCACTAGAACGAGCCCTAACCCTAACCCTAACCGTAATGCTAGATCTACCCCTATCCCTACCTCTAACCCTATCCTAACCCTAACCCTAGCCCTAACCGTAACGCTAACCCTAATCCTAAACCTTACCCTAACCCTAGCCCTAGCCGTAACCCTAACCATAATCCTATTCCTCTCCCGTAGGGTTAGGGCTAGGGCTAGGGATAGGGTTAGAGTTAATATTATAGTTAGTCTAACCTAACCCTAACCATAAACCTAACCCTCACCCTCAACCTAACCTTCCCCAACCCAAACCATATCCCTATCCCTATCCCTAACCCTAGCCCAATCCTTACCCTAACTCTAACCTTAACCCTACCCCGAGCTCTAGCTCTAACCTAACCCTGGCCCTATCCTTACCCTAACTCTTACCTTAACCCTACCCCAAGCTCTACCTCTAGCCCTAACACTAGCCCCACCCTAACCCTAACCCTAATGCTAACCTTACCCCTACCCTAGCCCTAGCCGTAACCCTAACCCT
>NW_015179148.1:0-1576 GCF_001447785.1 Gekko japonicus
CGATGTAAAGCCCCCGTCTGAACACACCCGAAGTGTCAGCAGCTACAAGCATAAACAGCTTCCAGAGGGGATTGGAGAAACATATGGAGCAGAGATCCATCAATGGCTATTAGCCATAAGGTATAGATGGAACACTATGTCTGGGGCAGTGATGCTGTGTATTCTTGGTGCTGGGGGGCACACTGGGAGGGCTTCTGGAGTTCTGGCCCTGCTGGTGGATCTCCTGATGGCACCTGGGTTTTGGCGACTGTGTGACATAGAGGGTTGGACTGGATGGGCCGTTGACCTGATACAACATGGCTTCTCTTATGTTCTTATGGTTCAAACTAATTTACAATGAATCCACTAAAATTAAGCACAACAATATCAGTCCACATAAAATCTCCAGATCACAACAAGCAGCTCAATCGCTGTTCAGTAAAAAATTAACAATTATCCACAAAACCTGTAAATGGACTGGGTGGTGGGCCATTGGCCTGATCCAACATGGCTTCTCTTCTGCTCTTCAACCATTTTGTCATTTAACGCATTTATATCCTTCCACTTAACTCCAATGGGGACCCAAACCATATAACATCATTCCCCCCCTTCTACTTTGTTAGGCTGAGACAGCACGACTGGTCCAAGGTCAACCAGTGAGCTTCTGTAGCACGAGTGGGGAGTCAACCCCCCTGCGACCATCTAATTATAATGCCATGTTAACACCTCCACAATCTGGCCTGTTTGCAGAGCTTGGCCCCACACTAGCCCTTCTGTTCCACAACCACCTTCTCGAAACTAGGTCCTGTGAACTTAGTAGGCTGTCTCGGGAGGAACTCACCGCAGCTTGCAAGGTGGGCCCTGAAAATCAAGCTTGCTTCCAGCAGGTTGCAGCTGAGGAGAACCAGGGCAGACTCTCGCAGGCCAGGTTTAGCTCTTCGGTCTTTTGTGCTAAGAAGAGGAGGTATTTATGCCCTGCTTTTGTCTACCTTGGGTAGCTGCGGTGGCTCAAGTGGTTAAGACGCTAAACTGCAGGCTGTGGAAGGTCGGTAGTTCAGCAGTTCGAGACTCGGGTTGCCGCATGACGGAGTGAGCTCCTGTCTCTAGTTCCAGCTCCTGCCAACCTAGCAGTTCGAAAGCAAGACATTGCAAGTAGATAAATAGGGACCACTTCGGTGGGAAGGGAACAGACACCTTGTGGGGCTGAGAGAGTTTGAGAGAATGGTGACTGGCCCAAGGTCACCCAGAAGGCTTCATGCGGAGTGGGGAATCAAGCCCAGATTAGAGTCCACCACTCTTAACTACTACACAACATTGGCGCTAAGCAAGATCCCCAAACTCAAACACCCCCCTAAATAACTGACCTTTCTTTGACCACCAGATACCTCCAGGGTGCCTAAATCCCACTGTTGTTTCCCCCACACATTCTGGAACCAAAAAGAACGGACACTTTGATGTTCATTCTTCCCAGCATATAGAATAAAATCCCATTTGGGCCCAAGACAAGAAAATGTGATCGGGAACCAGAGGCAAAATTATTTGAGCAAGAAATGTCACTTGAAGTCCATCTCAAGTGATATCTGTACAAAGAACTGTA
>NW_015179149.1:0-1440 GCF_001447785.1 Gekko japonicus
TCAGGGGCACCCATGAAGCTGATGGACAATTGGTACAGGACAGAGAAATGGCACTCTTTACTTAACGAGTAATGACACTGCAGAATTCACAGCCAATGGAGGCAGTGATGACCAGTGTTCCCTCTAAGCCGAGTCGGTGTGAGCCAGCTCACAGTTTTTTAGCCTCCGGCGCACACATTTTTTGTCTCAGCTCAGGAAGGAGGGGCTCCGGAGCAAACCCATTGATGCAGCAGCCAAAGCGCTCACTCACAACGTTAAGGCCAGCAGCTCATGAAGTAGAATTTTCGCTCACCAGACTCCACGGCTTAGAGGGAGCCTTGGTGGTGACCACAGACATAGGCGGCTTTAAAAGGAGATTAAACCGATTCATGGAGGATAGGTCTATCAGTGGCTACTAGCCATGGGGACCAGAGGGAACCTCCATGTTCAGAGGCTGTCAGCCTCTGAATACCAGTGCCAGGAGGCAACATCAGCCTCTGTACCCTGTTGGTCGGACCGCCAAAGGAACTGGTTGGCCACTGTGTGAGACAGGAAGATGGACTATGTGGACCACTGACCTGATCCAGCAGGGCTCTTCTTATGCTCTTATGCATCGATATGCACTCACACTTCCAAATACTGTGTGCCATCTGGGCTGCCGTGCACATAATGAAATCTGAATAACAACTTGGACGGGTTTCCACCCAGCCTTCAGACCCTGAGCGTGCTGCAGGTCTTGAACTGGTGACTGGAAGAGGGTAAACTGGGGATTCGGCCACAGCTAGAAGGCAAACCACCAGCTACAGCTGCAAGGAAGCCTGTCAAGGCTGTTCCTGCCTCACCACATACTTCCCTTTAAGGTCTCGGTAGAGACTTACGGCGGGTTGTCACATTTGCGTTGTCTGAATCTGGCGCCGGTCCCACACGTTCGGCTGCACATACTCCACTGGCTCCAGACGCTCCAGTCTCCATCAACATGTTCGGGAATGGGAGTCTTGCTGACGCACTCGCCTGTTCGGCACCACTGGAATATGAGGGAGTGAGAAGACAAAAGACCTTGCAGCTGCCAGCACTCCAGAAAGGGTAATGAGACGAGGATTCGCTCATAATGCAACTGGGAGAGCTTTCAAAGTTGGGATTGTTTTAGCCATGAACCATAACAAGTTGATTTTGGAAATACAAAATATTTACAAACCGCAAGCAGAGTAAACGACAACGCAAAAGATTCCAAAAAAACATGAATAATACAGTTTAGGGCCCAGGACACGGACATCAAAATAATTGGGGAGGGGGGCATGTGGCAACTGGCAAAGCCCAGTTAGTTACCCTTGTTGTTATCACTTAGTGCTTGCTAGTAAACATCCGAAGTTTTGCTGATTAGACCAATAAGATCTTCCTGCCAACAGCTGAAATGCAAATAGTATCTGGATACCCTGGAGACCACTGTTCCCTCTAAGCTGA
>NW_015179150.1:0-1171 GCF_001447785.1 Gekko japonicus
AGGTGCATGGCAGCTTCTAGCACTGGGCTGGTTCTAGTTGTTTGGTGGCTGCTTGTACCAGACTAGGTTCAGTTGTACCTTGGCCAATGCTAGTGCTGGGCTAGGACCAGTTGCACAGTGGTTCCTATGTCTGGGTCTGCTTTAATCTCTCTTTCCCATCCACTAACCTACCTTTCTCTGCCTCTGTGTCTTTAGTTTTCACTGCTTTCCTACCCCTGACAGCCTTTCCCCAGGAAAAGTGTGGCTGGGTTCAGTTGTGTGGTGGCTGTCACTGCCAGGCCAATTTGTGTGGGGTGGTGAGTTTCTGATAATGGCTGCTCAGCCTTCCCTGGCTGTTTGGTGTAGTGGTTAAGTGTGCTGAGCCTAATCTGGGAGAACCGGGTTTGAGTCCCCACTCCTCCACTTGCACCTGCTGATGTGACCTTGGGTCAGTCACAAGCTCTGGCACAGCTGTCCTTGAAAAAAAAACCAGTTTGTGTCAGAGTTCTCTCAGCCTCACCCACCTCACAGGGTGTCCGTTGTGGGGAGGGGAAGGGAAAGGAGTTTGTAAGCTGCTCTGAGACTCCAAGTGAAGGGCAGGGTATAAATCCAATTTCCTCCTCCTCCTCCTCCACTAGGGCACATGACAGTGGAGGGGGGAGGGGCAGGATTTTCTCAGGACTGTTTTGGCCTCCCAGTCCACTCCTGCTCCCTCCTGTGGCTTTGCCTTACAGAAACCAAGGCTTGGAAGGGTTGACAATATTGCTGTGGTTGCCTAGCACCTCTCAACAGATGCTGAGTGTGCATTTTTTTTAAGCGGCAAGTGTTGTGTCTGTTATTTTGGGAAGTTTAAACCCCCCATTTATTTATTTTTTAGAGTTCAGATTTTTCTGCAATCTTGGGACTTCCTTCAAATTTGTAGAGAAATTCCCTGGTCTGTTCCTAGCTCAATTTTGTGGCTTTATCCATCATGTCCTCAATTGTGTGGTTCGTAAATAAATATATTGATTGATACCAATGTGATATTTAATGGTAGTTAAGGCTGCTTGTGGGGTAGAATTAAGCCCGGGAAATAATTGGAAGGACTGGGAGACAGACTGTTCCTCAAATTTTTAACATGATTGAGAGAATGGGCGTATTATGTCTGTAACAGCCTTTTGACGTACACCTGCAATTCCATTTCAGATGTTAG
>NW_015179151.1:0-1455 GCF_001447785.1 Gekko japonicus
AAGGTCATCCAGCAGCTGCAAGTCTAGGCGTGGAAAACCAAACCCGGTTCTCCCAGATTAGAGTCCGCACACTACACCAAACTGGCGCTCAATGAAATTAATGAGCAGCGGGCTCAGAACAGAGAAAAGGAAGTCCTTCTTCACCCAAAGAGTCAGGAACACATGGAATTCACTGCCACAGGAAGTGGTGGCGGCTACAACCACAGACAGCGTCAAGAGGGGACTGGAGAAACATCTGGAGCAGAGGTCCATGAGTGGCTGTTAGCCACAAGGTATAGAGGGAACACGCTGTCTGTGGCAGTGACGCTCTGTATTCTTGGTGCTTGGGGGGCAACAGTGGGAGGGCTGCTAGAGTACTGGCCCTGCTGGTGGACCTCCTGATGGCACCTGGGTTTGGGCCACTGTGTGGACCTCCTGATGGCTGGGTTTTAGCCACTGCGTGACACTGAGTGTTGGACTGGATGGGCCACTGGCCTGATACAACATGGCTTCTTTGATGTTCTTGGGGTTCTCCGCTCCAGGTTGGGAAATTCCTGGAGATGTAGGGGGAAACCGGTGGAGGATGCAGCTTTGGGTGGGAGCTTTGGCAGGGGTATAATGCCATAGAGTCCACCTTCCAAAGTGGCCATTTTTCTCCAGGGGGACTGATCTCTGTCGCCTGGAGATAAATTGTCGTCCCAGGAGATCTCCAGCCGCCGCCTGGAGGTTGGCGACCCTACCACCAGGAAGTTGGCGATCCGAATTCCCCCGATGTCGCTTCCCTCAATCTGAAACAGCCTTGGGCAGTTTTCCCTCGCCCCCTTGGAGATACCTGTATCAATAATCAGTTCCACGAGAATGAAACTAGGTGACCGAACCCGTTTCTTTCACAATGACATTATTCAACCGTCATTTACTGCCCTGAGGGAAGTCAAGTGACAGAATTACGATCCATCGAAAGACTCCTTTTGGGTTTCTCCATTGTTTCTTCTGAGAGCGGGAAGGCCCCTACCACGTCACTCACGCAAATGGCATTCTAAGTAAAGACTCGAAGCGTCTCGGTCAGGAACTGTGGTATAAAAGCCTCTCCCTCGAATAACAGGAAAGAAGGAGGCCTCGCAAATATTACGGGGACTTCTTGAAGAGGGACTAGAGAGGGCTTGGCTCATTTGTAAATAAAATAATAACAGCGTCATAGCCGGACTCGGGATTGCCAGAAAATGTGACTCCCACCAGCATCTCAACCTCCGTAGCAGTGGCTGTCTTGACTAAGTTCATGGTCACGGAATCCCCTTTGTTCTTTCAGTTCCTCATAGAATCTCACGCCAGCTCATTATTATAATAATAATTGTAATAATAATAATAACTGCAAATCATTCCAAATAACCTGTAAAGATTTAAGAGGCGAAATTCATAACCACAATAGGAAAAAAAATATGTCTTTAACAATACTTATTTCCAGGGCTCTTTTTGTAG
>NW_015179152.1:0-1432 GCF_001447785.1 Gekko japonicus
ATTCTATGGTTCCTTCCCGCAAAAAAAAACTTGGAGAAAAGTAGATTTCAGAAATGGTGCTTTGAGCATGGAGAAAGTGACCACTGGAGTACAATCGGACCACAATGCTGTGTAGAGGCTCCAATCAAAAGCAGCCCTATTTGAGTAGCCAAAGCAAGGAAAAAATCCTGCGCAGGACCAGCCTCAGGGGTAGAGTCGTATGGCTCCGTGCTATGCTTCTGTGAGGTACAGTCAATTTTGCCATCCCGAACAGCAACTTTTTTCCAGATCCTGGTCTGTTTGATGTGGGCAGGGAGGTGGCAAGCGCTGAGCAGGGAATTTCCTAGAGATTTAGAGGCAGTGTCTATAGAGGGGGGAATAGGGGGAGGGATTTTGCCTAGAATCTACAGTATCCCATACAATCTGCATTCTGACATGGCCATTTGCTCCAGAGGAACAGATCTCTGTTTGGTATAGTGGTTAGGAGCGCGGACTCTAATCTGGGAGAACCGGGTTTGATTCCCCACGCCTCCACATGCAGCTGCTGGTGTGACCCTGGGTCAGTTACAAGTTCTTTCATAGCTGTTCTCTCAGGAGCAGTTCTCGAAAGAGCTCTCTCAACCCCACCTACCTCACAGGTTGTCTGTTGTGGGGAGGGGAAGGAGATTATAGGCCACTCTGAGACTCCTTTGGGTAGTGGAAGGTGGGGTATAAATCCAATCTCTACTTCTTCTTCTCGTCTGGAGATCAGTTGTCCTTCTAGGGAACCTCCAGGGCCCACCAGGACATCGGTAACTCTGTGAGCAAGACTTATGAAAGTCCACCCATTGACTATTAGTTATGTTCTAGCCTAACTGGTTCTCCTCAAC
The DNA here is from genome assembly GCF_001447785.1 of Gekko japonicus. Classification (NCBI taxonomy): domain Eukaryota; kingdom Metazoa; phylum Chordata; class Lepidosauria; order Squamata; family Gekkonidae; genus Gekko; species Gekko japonicus. The sequence goes on from NW_015179152.1 coordinate 849, forward strand.
ACTTCCCCATGGTTTCCACACTTTCCTGAACAAACACGAGGGCTGGCAACTTAAGTGTCGTGAAACGGGAAAGCTGGGTTCTTTTGAAATGGCAAACATGGCACCCAAACCCAGGTTTTCAAGTGACAGAGCCCACCTTGTGTTTCCTTTGTCATTGCAGATCACAGTCAGACTTGCCACCCTGGGTCGCAGGGTGACCTAGAAGCCTCGGGACATGCGCACATTCTCATTTCATTTCCTTGAAATTTAATTCTCCCAGAGAAAAACAAACAAACAAACAGATATGCCATGACGAGTAAATGGTTTCAAGTCAAATTCCAGGTTCTAAGGTAGTGACATCAAACAAACAGGTTGGGGAAGAACAGAGCGGACTTTCCCTTCAGGTTTCTATCATGCTCCCGCAAAGCAAATAGAAAGGAGCCATAAAACCTGATGAGGTCATCTCCAGTAAGTGTAGGATGTCCCTCATGGCAACATCAGAAGCTGCCAGATGTGGCTTCTGACTCAGCCGGAAGACTGGAGGGGATCAGGCAAAAACCAGACTCAACCCTCAAACAAACCCTCCACAAATAGTGTGGAGCAGT
>NW_015179153.1:0-1411 GCF_001447785.1 Gekko japonicus
TCATAATCATTTGGAAATATATTCAACAGTAAATGGATGGGAGACCAGCAAGGAAGACAAGGGTTGCTACGCAGAGGCAAGCATTGGCAACCCACCTCTGTTTATCTCTTGCCTTGAAACCCATATGGGGGTGCCCTAAGTTGACTGCAACTTGATGGCACTTTCCACCCCCATACGCCCAGTGATGTCACTCAACAGAGAGGGAAGTAGATTCGTGATCATGATGGAGTATAACCCCCTGTGTAGATGGGAAGGTAAATTAGTTCAGAAGGGTATCAACTCGTGGATTGCCCACTTAATTCTGCATGCTGTTAATGCTACAGCAGTGGCAATCTGATTATGGAGAATGGCCACAGTGTGGAACCACCCGAAAACATGGGTCACCAACTTGCATTACAGGTGTTAGTAGTAGCAAAGGTAGCAAGTGTTGTATTCCTGAACAGGAGCAGGAGGACCTGTAAGCCTAACTGTGGCAAAGAATTAGGCCTCTACTCTTATTTGCTTGTTCCTCTAGTGCTTTTCTAGGGTTGCCATCCCCCTGATGGGGGCAAGGGTTCCCCTGCTTTCAGGGGCCCCAAACGTCTGCCAGCCAGCTCTAGATTTTGGCTCTAGAATTTGGCTATAAACTCTATGGTGACCATAGAGTTTTTGGACAAATGCTAGAGTGTCCCCTGCACAACATGCCTAACATGATGATGTCATGCCAGGCACATCGAGTGCGATGGGGCTCTTCAGGGCCCTGCTCATGTGAGCGTCTGCCCATATAAGGGCATACAAGGCCTATAACAGACTTCAGAACTCATTCTGGGAACTCAGTTGACTCAGGTAGCCCAACTTGACTGAGCTCCAAAGGCCTATAAAGGCCTTCAGAGCTCACTTTCAGGCCAGCCAGACCCAGAGGTGGGCTCCAAAAGTACTTAAATACCTTCGGGCTCACTTCCAGTCAGGTGGCCCGACCAGGAAGTAAGCTACAAAGGCATTTAAATGCCTTCACAGCTCACTTGGGTCCCTGATGGTGGGCTCCAACAGCATTTAAATGCCTTTAGAGCTCACTTCTGGTCGGGCTGCCAACTGGGAAATAAGCTCCGAGGGTATTTAAATGCCATCCAAACCCTCCCATGAACCTCACGAACATCCATGGAGGTTCAGGGGCAGATTGTGGGAGAGTTCTCCATACCCCCCCATTCGTGAACCATGGACTGGCCTGGTTCATGCTCGAACCGCAGTTCGTTTATGGGTTCATGCCCATCCCTAGCCACAACCATACACAACGCACTTCTATGATGAGAGATGGTGAGAAAATTTCAGGAGATTTCCACAAGCCTCTTCCTTCTTCCTTAATTTAACTGGTCATAATGCAAGAGCACATTACATACCTTGAGCCACAGGGACCACTAAGCCAGCTGCATGG
>NW_015179154.1:0-1400 GCF_001447785.1 Gekko japonicus
TTCTTCTTCTTCTTCGAAGCTTCGTATGTGGTGAGATTGACACCCGGCCCGGCCCTTTCACAATATTCACCTGCAAAAGTCTCTTGCAACCCAAAGCAGGGAAACCCAGCTGCCTCGACTGCGAGCATAGCTTGGCAGCCGGAGACAGGAGGCCCTCCATCGTCCTCATCTGCTCATGTGGTCCGCACCTGTGACTTCCTGGCTGTGTGCAAAAGGGAGTCTGGCCGGAGGAGCCAGCAGCCCCACTGCCTCTGGGAACCTTGCCGCAGACAGATAATCGTTTCAAGGGAGGCCAAAGGAAGCATTTTGCTTTCCTTATGAGGGAAAAGAAGAAAGATTTGAGTTTGGGAGCACCTTCAGGACCAAGAAGACCGTCAGGGTAGAGGCTTTCGAGAGAGGCAAAGCTCCCTTCATCAGATACAGGGTGCTGCGAATCTCGTGAGTTTATACCTCAAAAATCTTGTTGGTTTCTAAGGCAGCGCTTCCTGGACTTTTCAGTATGGTAACCCAGAGGTCCGGGTTTACTTGGCATGGTGACCAATCCAGGGTCCGCCCAAGGCTTTTTGGTACCCTGGTTGAACGATGACTTTGGCACCCATCTAGTTCAGCATTGTGTGACTGGATTGAAAAGTTAGGTATTAGTATTTAAGGAGATTACTCAATTGGTCTGCGTACCCATTGTATCAACTCTTCCAGGCATAGTTGAGAGAATTGGAGCAATACATCGATGACCAATGTCATTGAAGAATGGCAATACAGCAAAACATGTTCAATAGATTCTACTTTCCCTGTATGACATGGACGGGACACGATGGTATCTGCCATCCAGAAGGGTTGGGGATAGAACATTAAAGCATGACACGGTAAAAAAAAAATCTCTGATATTTGGCGATATCGAGACAAAGGCAAAGATGTAATTTTGTTTGTTTGTTAAAACGTTTACGCCCCATCTTTCCTCATGGTTCAAAGCAGCTCAGAATAATAGTTAAAAATGTTTTAAGTGGAAAAAAAGTTATTAGCAAACTCCAAATCTCTCCATCCTCCAACCTTAAGAGATCCCTCCGATCCAACCTCTCTCAAAAGCCCTGGCAAACAGGCAGGCCTTGCAGCATCTTCTGAAGATGTCCAAGGATGGCCTCCCTCATCGCTTCAGGGAGCACCTTCTACAGCAGGGGTGTCAAACATGTGGTCCGGGGGCCGGATTAGGCCCCCGGAGGGCTTCTATCAGGCCCACAGTGGAACTGGCTGTCTTCTGCTTCTTCCAGTTCTGCTGCTGCTGCGTCATTGTAGGTTTGAAGCTTACATATACACGCCTGAACAGCATACTCAAGACTGCAAAAAGGAACAATAGAAGGGGCAGTAATTCAGAGAAAGAGGAGTCAGTTCTCAGACACTGTTAA
>NW_015179155.1:0-1547 GCF_001447785.1 Gekko japonicus
CCTCTGCGCGGCGGCTTCGTGGAACCTCCATGGCCGGAGGCAGTCTACCTTTCAGCGAAAGACGCTGCGGGCTGAAGTGGGGCGGCGCTGCCTCCTCCCCTTCCGTGGCTCACACGTCCTAAATCATCCACTCTCAGTGTGCTTTCCAACTGTTTTTTTTGCCAATTCAAACAGTAAAAAAATCCAGTTGGAAAGTGCCCTGAAAGTGGTCGCACTGGTGGACCTCCAGTTTGGTGTCGTGGTTAAGTGCGTGGACTCTAATCTGGGAGAGCTGGGTTTGATTCCCCACTCCTGCACTCGCACCTGCTGATGTGACGTTGGGTCAGTCACAAGCTCTGGCACAGCTGTCCTTGAAAAAGAGCAGTTTGTGTCAGAGTTCTCTCAGCCCTCTCAGCCCCACCCACCTCACAGGGTGTCTGTTGTGGGGAGGGGGAGGAGATTGTAAACTGCTCTGAGACTCCTTCGGGTGGTGAAGGGTGTGGTATAAATCCAATCTCTTCTTCTCCTAATCAGTGTTCTCTCTAATCCAGTGGTGGCGAACCTATGGCACAGATGCCAGAGGTGGCACTCAGAGCCCTCTCTGTGGGTACGCGTGCCATTGCCCCAGCCAGGCCCAGACCATCATTAAAGTGTCGAATTCTCTGCCAAATAATTTTAAGTAAATGAAAGCATTTCGGATTGCTTTCCTTACTTTGTTTGGATCATCTTAAATTAATGTATGAGTTGTTTTTTCTAAAGTAAAACCTCGGTATTCAGGTTAAATTGCCGTGTTGGCACTTTGCGATCAATAAGTGGGTTTTGGGTCGCAGTTTGGGCACTCGGTCTCTAAAAGGTTCGCCATCACTGCTCTAATCACTGCTTAATGTGAGCTAGCTCAAAGGTTTTTTAGCCTCTAGCTCGCACATTTTTGTCTTAGCTCAGGAAGGAGGGCTCCGGAGCAAACTAATTTCTGCAGTCGCCAAATTGGCTCACTCACAACTTCAATGCCGGTAGCTCGCAAAGTAGGATTTTTGCTCACAAGACTCCACAGCGTAGAGGGAACATTGCTCACAGGTTGTCTGCTGTGGGGAAGGGAAAGGGGATTGTAAGCCACAAGCTTTGTTTCTGATGGCCACTGTGTGACACAGAGCGTTGGACTGGATGGGCCATTGGCCTGATCCAACATTGGCTGCTCTTACGGTCTTAGTGTGTGTGGCCAGTGCAGCCCATGTCTCGCTTTTGGGTTTCTCGGGTGGGTCGCTGCGGGAACCGTAGCATGGGACTAGAGAGCTCTGAAGACCTGGGAACAGAACCATAATTTGCTTTTAATATGTTACAAGTCGCTATAGTTTGCTTCCACTATGTTTGTCTAAAGGTTAGCAGCTTACTCCCTTTCACTGGTCTTAGCCACAGGCTGACAATAGAGCCATCTTGGGGGGGGGGGCTGAGTCTGTATACATTCCTTGCTTATCAGAACCTCTGGTTGAAGCGGCTGCCCTGCCGTGGGAATAGGCCTTGAAAAGAGTGCCAACTGAAGATTTAGAGGAAAAGGAGTACAAGTTAAAAAA
>NW_015179156.1:0-1392 GCF_001447785.1 Gekko japonicus
TCTTTTTCTACAAAAGGACCCCTGGTTATTAGCGTTGTTTTTGTTATATTGTTTATGTGAGCATGCACTCCCACATTACCTTAATTTTTTTTAAAAAAAATGTGAATTGTGTCTTAAAACATAGTTGGCCATTTTTTTTTTAGAACTGGAGTATTCACAAATTGTAGTATTTATAAACCTTGGTTGTTTAGCAGTTAGATGAAAGAACAGCATACCAGGAAAAAAAGGGGAAGGGTTTCTTCGTTTCTGCCAAGCCTCCTGAACAGTTCTTTGGTCCATTCCTGACACATCTGAATTCAGGTGAAGAACAATGCTAAGCAGGCCTTGTTATTGGTTAGAGCCCACGTTCGTGTGCTTATCAGAACTGCCATTATTAAGTGACTGTTTGAGGTTGCTAGCTTCCAAAAGGAAAAGAATAAAGGTGGGGAAAATGTCCCTTATGGTTTGCTGGTTGTCATTGATCAATGCTATTAGTGTTCTTTGAAAAAGACCAACAACTTTGATCATCTTTGTTGCATTTATTTGTAACAGGATAGAACAAAACGATACAACTTCTTTATATTGAAACTGAACACTCAGTAGTTGCCTTATTTGAAGTATAATCTGAAGCAAAACAGCCTTCCTGCCAAGACTTTGCTATCCCTGTTCACCCCTGTTTCCTTTCTATACATATTTTCCCCCAAAGATGAAAACGAGGGCATGAAGTTTTTTCCCCCCCTTACAGATGGTCCATTAAGTTCTTACTCAAAGCAGTCAGCTGGAAGACAGTCGAACAGGAGCACAGTTGGCTGTTCCTTCCAGATGCTAAACATACACAGAGACACACACATCCTAATCCTAGCAATTAAACCGAGTGTTCATTTTTCACTGTGTGAAGCCCCAAATTTACTTTCCTTGTTCAGCATCCAGTTCTCTCTCTGCCTTTACTTTCATACTCAGTGAACATAGCGGATATTAAAGTCAAGGGGCTGCCGTCCTACATAGTTAAATACATACAGCTCAGCAGCATGCCCCCAAAAGCCTCAGGAGAACCAACTGCTGGGATGACCCCCATTTTTTCTGTACATCTTGCTTGTGAATGGAAGAGGGACACTAGGATATTCAGGAAGCTTGTTCTGGCAGGTGTCTTGAATGAGTGCATCAGTCTGCTGGTAACACCTAGGAGAGGGGAAAGGCAAGGGACTGAGAGGTTGGGTTGGATTGCTCTGAAACAGGGAGGCTGAGATGAGGCAAGATCCTTCCTGATTAGGTCGGCAGCTGTAAATTGAGGCTAGTGGGTGCTGTGGCCCTAATTTCTGAAGCTGACCTCACTGATCTAGTGCTGTGGTCTGAAGGAGCTTTAGTCTGGCTTCTTGCCCAGGGAGGGGGGTGTAGACTTTCCAATTTCCCGGG
>NW_015179157.1:0-1397 GCF_001447785.1 Gekko japonicus
ACCAGCCCCCGCCCGCTTGCAGCCTGGTCACTGATGTGGCTCAAGCCTCAGCAGCCCACGACGGCTACAACAGCGGCAGCAGAAGCGGGCTTGGGCCGATGACCTTGTGGGTGGTGAAGGGGCCGGGGCTCCCATCATGTCAGAGGCCCACCCCCCTCTCTCTGCCCTCCCCATACCGCTGGGACCTGCTGCATCCAGCGGCCTCTGGGCCACCTCAACGGCTCTTCATCCCAGCGGTGCGCCAGCCCCTGTCCACTATCAGGCTGGGCACCCAGTTGGCCGGGGGTGATGACGACTGGCATGGGGGTGGGAGGAAGGGGCTTGGCCAAGTGTCCAGCCACCAGACCGCGCATTCTGTCCAGCGGCTTTGTGCATACTGAGGGCAAACTGGTGGCCAGGGCTTGTGTGGGCAGGATCCCACAATGCAGCCACCCAATGCAGGCAGCACCTTTGGAATGGTGACTCAGGTGGCCAACTGATTTTGGCGTGAATAGAATTTTGCCACCCCAAATCGCTTTTATTAATATGGAGAGATAGCTGCTATACAGGTAATGAGAGAATAGACTAGGACAGTCATTCACAACCTGTAGTCCAGGGACCTCTGGGTGGTCACTGAATTATTGCATGGGGTCTGTGAATCTATACACACACTAAGCATTGTCATTTTGATCTTTTTGTCATTATGTATTTTCTCAATCGATAGCTCAACTGCTATCATATGGGGGGCCTTAAAAAAAAAAGGATGTTAAAAAGGAGTCCTCATGCTAAAAGAGGTTGGGAACCACTCCACTAGGATATATGCTTTGGTTTCAAAACTCATTTCTATTTGATAGGAGATATGTGTTCTTAATACTTTTGTTTAGAAGTTAGAATATTCCTTCTGTATGGAAAATTAAAATGAATGCCGGCACAATTTCATGCCCATGTATTTCTTGACTGAAACAGTAAGTCAGTGAACTTTGCCTGAACTTGTTATCCTCAGAACATAGTGCATGTTTAGTGCCATCTATCTGCTTCAACCCTTACTTGTATTTTATTATTTCACAAACCTTGTCATCATTTAATTTACTGTTCAGCAAGAACAATGCTTTTCAGCCAGTAATTGGGATTCCATAAATGCATATTCCAGGCAGGTGTATCAGCAAATTGCATTCTCAGAACCCTTCCCAATCTAAAAATCAAGTAGGCAAGAAGCTTTTCAAAGACTGTGCTTCATCTATAATACACATGCAATTAAGAGGCACCTTGGAACATTTTTTTAAAAAGTTTTGCTGGAATGCCTAATCATACACACACAAAAAGGATTGCTACTTAGCCTCAAGCTACATTTGCCGTTCTCCAATCAGGTCACAGAATTCTTTTTAAAAAAATATTTATTTTTTTATTAAGAGAAACAC
>NW_015179158.1:0-1499 GCF_001447785.1 Gekko japonicus
ATGGCACATATAGCCCGGCCCAACAAAGTTACATTTATCTTAGGTCTGGCCCTCGTAACAAATGAGTTCGACACCTCTGAACTATGCACCCTTAATGGCTATATCTTGCCTCTGAAGCCAGATCTAACCTGGCGTCATCCACAGTACTGAGAGGATACGATCATCCTGGATTTCATTGCATGTGTGTGCATTGGACAGCTACCAAATTTACACAGCAGAATAAGAATTACAAGGCCATGGTTAGATCCCTCTTGGAATCAGCCACACAAAGAAAACGTTTATGGAAAAATCTACACTTGGGGCACACAATGGGCAGGAAGAAGAAGAAGAAAAAGAGAAGAGAGTGGATCTATACCCTGCCCTTCACTACCCAAAGGTGTCTCAGAGCAGCTTACAAACTCCTTTCCCTTCCCCTCCCCACAACAGACACCCTGGGAGGGAGGTGGGGCTGAGAGAGCTCTTGACAGAAACTGCTCTTTCAAGAACAGCTCTTATCAGAACTACAGCTTGCCCAAGGTCACCCAGCAGCTGCAAGTGGAGGAGTGGGGAATCAAGCCCAGTTCTCCCAGATTAGAGTCCGCGTACTTAACCACTGCACCAGACTGGCGACATACAGCTAAACCCTAGCCCAGATTGGCATAGGGCTGCTAGGCCACTCCTGGGCCCCTCCCCCAGCATCAATCAGCTGGCTAGTGGGGGACTCAGCAGCAGCAAAAGGAGGCCTAAGCCTGCGGCGCCAGCAATGCAGGGACGCTCTGTTGTGTGGGCAAAACCTCTATGGTAAAAATGCCTTCTACCATAGAGTTTTTGCCCAAATACGAGAGTGCCCTTGTGTTTCCAACAACACAATGACTTCACTTCCGGTGCATGCCGGAAGTGACATCACCAGAAATGCCAACCTAGGCCTCTCTTTGCTCCCAGTAAGTTCCCTCCACTCCTCCACATAACACCAGAAATCCATAATGAGAGGTCCCACACAGGCCTTTGAACACTGCGCTCTTAAAAGCAGGAAAAAACCGGACAACCGTCAGCAGAGTCTGAGAGAGCTGACTTCTGTAAAGTTCAGTCAACAGAACTGAAAGAGCCTTCTTCTGATAAGAACCTAACAGTGCTGTGAACAGCATTAGGATTCTAGGGAAGAAAGTAGTAATACTTATAGAGGACATGTTAGGGACCAGAGAGAGTCAAATCCTTATATTGTCGAAGTATTATAAGAGTGTGAGAGAAAGAAGCTGACGGAAGCTTGAGTTAAAGGAAATAGATTTTGAGCAAAATACATTAAAGCTAAGGACAAGGTACATTCTGAAGAGAAAGGAGGATTTGAATGAGAGGAGTGATTGTGAAGAGAGAGAGAGTGTGACAAACGTAGTCAGAGGTTATTAACAGCCACCATTTTATTTACTGAAGTGTTAAGTTGCTAAACATCCTGAAACCGATATGCTGTACATATAGCCCAGCCCGACAAAGTACAAATAAAGTTTTATCTTGTTTTATGTAAA
>NW_015179159.1:0-1410 GCF_001447785.1 Gekko japonicus
GCTCTCCTCTTTTATCCTGAGCAAGAGGGAGGCAATGGCCAACCACGTCTGGCCTACCATGGCACTTCCTACCCCCATTCAGTGTGTTATCCAGAGATTCTCAGCAGGTATCACTCCAGGCCTTATGGCCTGCTCTGAGATACAGTCAGTTTGGTGTAGTGGTTAGGAACGTGGACTCTAATCTGGGAGAACCGGGTCTGATTCCCCACTCCTCCGCATGCAGGTGCTGGTGTGACCTTGGGCCAGTTACAAGTTCTCTCAGAGCTGTTGCTTCATGAGCAGTTCCCTCAGAGTTCTCTGGATGTCCTTGGGCAAGCCATAGTTCTGTCAGAGCTGTTCTGAAAGAGCAGTTCTTGAAAGGGCTCTCTCAGCCCCACCTACCTCTGTTGTGGGGAGAGAAAGGGAAGGAGACAGTCAGCTGCTCTGAGACTCCAAGTGAAGGGTGGGGTATAAATCCAATTTCTTCTCTTCTTATAAGCATCTTGGACTTCATGTCCCAGTTGAGGCCAAGAGAACTCCCAGCTGCAGGAAAACCCAACCAAAGGTAACAGGAGGGGAAATGTGCCCATGTATTCCTTTCCACTTCTCTGGCTGCATGCTGCATGACGTTTGAATTCATGCTATGAAAGCTTTCTTCACAATTCTGATTGGTTTGCCACTACTGCACACACATATCCCTGGAGGCAATTCTGTATAGCCTTTGGCTGACCTAATGCAAAATTCTTCTCCCCCCATTGGAAGAACTTCACTGCCGGCTGTTCTTGAAGGAACCATTCATAAGCCACACCCTGATCTCTTCTATTTCCAATAAAATAAAGACACACACATACAGACAATAGTTGGGACAATAGTTGAGACAATTTCCACCGCCCCCATTTGTCACAAGGACTCAATGGGTCCTCCATGCTGAGAAACTGTATTTCTTGGAGCTGTTACTCATTATGGGAGTAAGCACAGCAGGTGGCTTTGTGTTCTGCTGGTGGGCTTCCCAGAAACAACTCATTGGCCATTGCTGGAAACGGGATGCTGGACTAGGTATGAACCTTTGGGCAAACCTAGCAGTTTCTCTTCTTTGTGTTTTTTTGTGTACTTGTCATGTGGTTCTGAGGACAGTGAGTAAAACACACATGGCTTGTGTCAGGATTCCCACTCTTTATGTGTCACCAAACCGGCTGGTGACCAAGAGCCACCATCTTTGTTTTCCTTCCTCAATATAGTGGGTTGTAACCTACCGCCTTTTCCACTGGTGAAAGTGGAGGATAAGATGCTTTTTACCACTGAAAAGGCTATGCTGGATAAAAAGCCCAAGGGACAGTGGCTGGAGTGAGGAAGGAAACTGGAAGAGAGGGAGCAAAGTACAACAACAACTGATGTGTGCTTCCGACAGGTGATAGGGAACAATAGATATCA
>NW_015179160.1:0-1418 GCF_001447785.1 Gekko japonicus
GAGTTTTGCCCAAAACCCAGAATGTCACCTCCGGCATGCCTACATCACTTCTGGGGGATGTAGGCGTGTCTCAACATCACTTCCGGCTCCTGGAACATCCCGTCCCATCCCCATACCAGCGTTTCTGACAGACCTGGCAACCCTGGGTGTAGCTCTGAAGTGATTTGAGTCCTTTTTTATTGGTTGGATGGAGAAGATAAAGGCAAGATTTGTTGTAGGGAACACCTCAGAATATAGGGTTGCCATTGGTGTGAAGATGACACCTAATTTTATATATCATTAAATAAGCTCCTGGGTGTTCCCACCTCTGCCCTGAAATAAAATAAACTGAATACAATTGCCATGGTCAAGCAGCTAGAAAATAAACTGAACTGAATCTTGCTAAATTAGAGGTGCTTTCTTCAGACATTTTTTTTTAAGGCTGTAATGGGAGCACTGAGACACTAAAAAAACCAGCAATTAATTGCCATAGCAGCCTCTAAACAAACCTGCAATTCCCCCTCCCTAAGCCCCCCCCTTTATCCCAAGGCCTGCTGCCTACCTCTCTCTCTCCCTCTCTGTGGAAGAAAATGGGGGGAGGGAACTGCCTCTGTTCGAGGAGGGGGGATTGCAAATGAGCTGAGACCACAGTTGTATATGGGATTGCTATGACAATGAATTGCTCTGTTTTTTAGCGTCTCAGTGCTCCCATTACAGACTTCAAAAAAACAACACCAATGGCTGAAGAAGGTTGCATGCCCAAGAAGGGTGAGAAGGGGAAGCAGCACTTTGTGAAATGGCCAGATCGCTTCAGGGATGGGCCCCTAACGGAAGTAATTTGCTGTGTGAAAGACCTGTCCCTGTATCACTTTACTCAGAACCGGCCCAATGATGGATAACATCTAGAATCTAAAAGTAATGGGGAAAGGGCCATTATGAAGAGCTTAGGAGCTGGGACTAGCTCTATTATTTGTAGACAGGTCACTGCTGTGGCTAAAATGCATCAGTCTTCCCCCATGTGTGGATTGCAAATATGGCCATGCTGATCCATGCAACAGTAACAGTTTCTTGCAAGAATTATTTCACTTCCACTTGCTGCCTTACATGTATGATTTACAGGCAAAGAAAGAGGATCTAGACTGTGTATCTATGATAGGCCTTTGGTAGAAACTAATGAAAATTTCTTCTCTTTCTGTGTAATTTATTCGGATCTGAGAAGAACAATTCTGGATCCTCATCTGAATAAGAAGCCCATTAGCTCTTCTAACTATCATTTAATGACTCTATTAGTGGACCTAGATTTTAATATAAAATTAGATGTGTGTAGATATACAGCTGCTGCAATTAAACATTGTTTGTTTTTAATGAATATTGAACAGCAGTAATTTTGTGTTATATTGCTGTCTTTTTCTGATCGAACAGCCTATTGGCTTTAAGAC
>NW_015179161.1:0-1419 GCF_001447785.1 Gekko japonicus
GATTGGCCACTGGAGAGTTGATTGGCTGCTCTGGCAGCAGCTACCATGAAGACGCAAGGACCTTCACTATGTGAATGAAGATAAACCATGACAGCCTTTTTTGGCTGGCTCTGCCTCCTGGGGAAGCCATTTTGCGACTGAGCTCACTATACTGTGTTAGAATCCCAAAAGTACCCACAGGATCAAAAAGGTTAGGGACCCCTTCAGTAAAAGGGACCCCTTCCAAAATTGTGTGTCATGTTCTCAGGGGCCAGGCCAGGCAATGGGACTTTCACAACTGAACATACGTGTGCATTTTACTTGATGGACAAAGTATTCGTTTTGGGTCCCTGTTGCCTTCTGGGCTCAAATTCAGTGAGGACCTACGAAGCCCTAAAGAGCTCCAGCAACACTAATTGGTCTCCCTCCACTCCTATATATCATCATCATCTGCAACAGGGTGGGCACAATAGCGCCTGCCGATACTTTTCCTGGTGTCCACCGAGTGCTTTTAGAAAGTGGGTAGGGCCAGGTTGGGTTGTTGACCACCAGGGCTTCTGGTTGACCACCAGAGCCAGTTTGGTGTTGTGGTTAAGTGTGTGGACTTTATTCTAGGAGAACCAGGTTTGATTCCCCACTCCTCCACTCGGACCTGCTGGATGACCTTGAGCAAGCCATATTTCTGGCACAGCTGTTCTTGAAAAAGAGCAGTTTCTGTCAAGAGCTCTCTCGGCCCCACCTACCTCCCAGGGTGTCTGTTGTGGGGAGGGGAAAGGAAAGGAGTTTGTAAGCGGCTCTGAGACTCCTTCGGGTTGTGAAGGGCCATGGGGTACAAATCCAATCTCCTCTTCTTCTTCTGATTGGCCATTGGAGATCTGATTCGCTGTGCAGATTAAATTAACATTGTTTCAGTGGCAGATGCCACCTGTCAGAATTCCAGTGGTGCCAACAGGCTCAAAAAGGTTGGGGACCCCAATCTACAAAATTAACCAGGAAAGATGATGAGCCATGGTCACCGATTGAAAGGGCCAGCCCTTTGTTCTGGAAAACCCTTCTCGTGGAGATTCATCAAAACACATCTCAGGGCTTTCTTTCCAATCATATTTTAAACCATTTTTAAAAAAACAAACCCTTCAAAACCCTACATGGCTTGGAACCAGGGTATTGAAGGACTGTCCTTTCCCATATGTTCCTGCCTAGGAATTAGACAATAGGGAGAGGCCCTTCTAACGGTCCCACCAATCAAAGAGGCTCATTTGGTGGGTACCCAAGAGAGACCCTTTTTGGTAGTGGCCCCACAATTATGGAACAGCCTTCCCGGGGAGATGTGCCTGGCCCCCCTCCCTTTCCATCTTTAGCCAACAGCAGAAGATGGTTTTATTTATGACGGCATTTGATTAAAGGAGTCCTCAACTGTGATTTTAAATTCAGGCTTTATGT
>NW_015179162.1:0-1405 GCF_001447785.1 Gekko japonicus
ACTTTCCTGTGACGTGCATGCAGCGCGTGCGCATGCACGCACCAGGATCAAGACGGGAGTCCCCCGCCAGGAAGGTAGGTACCACTTGGCAACCCTAGCACAAGGTCCATCAAGGTAAGTATTGTCTACTCAGACTGGCAGCCGCTCTCAAGGTTATCAGGCAGAGGTCCTTCCCATCAGCTGCTGCCCAGTCCTTTTAACTGGAAATGCCAGGGATTGAACCTGGGCCCTTTCGCATGCCAAGCAGATGCTCTACCACTAGCATTATGGACCATGAAGAATTACATTATGACCCCACTGACTGTGTACTCCCTCAGAGTCTCTGGTGATCTTAGGGGTGGCAGTAGCAACTGTGGATTTCATACATGAAGCTGCCTTCTACTAAGTCAGAGCACTGGTCTATCATAGACAGTGTCGTCCACTTTGGCTGGCAGTGGTTCTCCAGGGTCTCAGGCAGAGATTATTCCCGTCACCTCCTACCTCAGTGATGGCAAAACCTTTAGAGACCGAGTGCCCAAACTGCAACCCAAAACCCACTTATTTATCACAAAGTGCCAAGACAGCAATTTAACCTAAATACTGAGGTTAGAAAAAACAACTCATACATTAAGTTAAGATGTTCCAAACAAAGTAAGGAAAGCAATCCCAAATTCTTTCACTTACTTAAAATTATTTGGCAGAGTATTTGACACTTTAATGATGGTCTGGGCCTGGCTGGGGCGATGGCACACGTGCCCACTGAGAGGGCACTGAGTGCCACCTCTGGCACCCGTGCCATAGGTTCGCCACCACTGTCCTACCCAATCCTTTTTACTGGAGATGCCGGGGATTGAACCTGGGACCTTCCGCACACAAGGCAGATGCTCTACCACTGAGCCACAACCCCTTCTCTTAAATTGTAACATTACATAGGGAGGGAACTGGCCCCATACCGGCTGTTGCCTCCCCCCCCACACACACACAATGGCTTTTTTACTTTCTTTTCCCCCAGTGACTTTCTAGCCATGCTAGCGTGCTCCTAAATTTATTGCAAATACTGTAATTTGCAGTAAATTTTATATGGGGAATTATGATGAGGAAATGAAACTCAGCAGCAGCCATGTAGAAAATCCTCCTCTGAAAACCCATTGCTCCTACTGAGCAGTAAAACTGGCTGCTGCAGAAAGACTTCTCAGCAATAAGGAAGAGAGTGAGAAAACAACACCCCCCCAGAATGCGGACTGGCCAGTAAATTCCAGGCGGGGCTCAACTAACAGAAGACCACACACACATACACAATTTGCTAATTCTCGAATTTTTGGCAAGGCTGTGCTGCAGTCTCATCCCTGACTTTGCCTTGTCAATTTCCTTTTTGCTGAGGTTTCCCAGTATTAGTAGTTAGTTATGGTTCAAAGCTGTTTCGCTG
>NW_015179163.1:0-1369 GCF_001447785.1 Gekko japonicus
ACATGGCGGTGCGGCCTAATATGCTAATGGACTGTGATGTCAAGGGTGTAGCCTAATATGCTAATAAGTGTCTGCTGTTGGGTGTGGCCTATTATGCTAATGAGTTTCTGCTGGGCTTTTTCTACAAAAAAGCCCTGTTTATAATCATCACCATTATTGATCAGTCTTTTGTTTCATATTGACCAGCTGAATGCCATTTATGCACTGCTTGTACATGCACCCAATTTCTAGCCAGTTATACAACACATGCCATTTATATGCCACTGAAACACAATGGGGATCATTAAAAACAAGTGCCATCAAAAATGGGATAGTGGCATCATTGTTAAAATTATCTCATTGAGGATGAGTTAATTTCAGCAGTGAAAATGTGATGCAACAAACAGTGGGTGTTCAAATGCTCACAGGTATGCTTCTTGTAAGGAAAACACGAAACAAATGGAGATATCTAAATCGAACCTGACCCTTATTGTCAAGGCAGCATTGCAGTTCTACAAAGTACCACTAGGGGTCAGGAGCGACATTCTTTCCTGGTTTTTAATACCAGTATATTCATCGTGTTCCTGTCCTTTATAGAGTGTGAGAAGTAACTAGCCTGATTTAAACATGGGATTTTCATAGAAAGCTGAATACTGTGTCCTGTACCACAATCTGTGCTTTATATGTGTTTTGTGCCCAGTTGCAGCATACATATCCCTTGATCATGCCACAGTAATTTCCAAAACAATGTGTTCTGTCAGAAACACATTAAAAATGTAAGTCTTTCACGAATCCAAATAGTTACTGAGGCTGCCCACCACATCTCTGCAGGGGTCCTTCTCTAGGCTTGCTTCACAAGAACATAAAGAAGAGCCAGCTAGATCAGACCAGTGACCCTTCTAGTCCAGCCTCCTGTTTCACAGACTTCCTTCCTTCCTTCCTGTTTCCTTATCACGGCTGGGTTAATTCATTTGATGCCACTGGGTCTGCCGGGGGGTTCATCCCCAGCAATAGCAGGAGAAGCAGAGCAGCAGGAGAGATTCCAACTTGAAAGTTGCTAGGCAACTGCCAAAAGCTTCCTTCCCATGAGTGAGTCATTTTAGTCTCAAGCGGTTGGTCATTGTTGGTGACTAAAAGTAATGACGCCAAAGGGCTGAGTGGGCATGAGACCAGCTTAGTCTTCTTCATCAACATCATCATCACTATCTGAGGTCAGGGGGCACCATTCATTTGGACAGGGAATGATATTGGGGGAGGAAGAGACTAGGTCATATGCAGGGGTCGTTTCGTAGAAAAAGAGCTAGGGGAACTCATTAGCATAACTCATTAGCATATGCCACACCCCCTGACATCATAAGATTCGGCGGTGGACCTGGAAGGCTGGCGGGAG
>NW_015179164.1:0-1507 GCF_001447785.1 Gekko japonicus
GCCTCAACAAGCAGGGTCCAGTAGCCCCTCCCCAAATGAGAAGCAAAGACAACGGAAAAGAGAGAGTCTCCCAAAGTTTCCACTTTTAATGCACATTCTGGAACTTGGCAGCAGCACCGCCTCGACACGTTGGGTGGGGTGGGGTGGGGGGATAAGGAACAACGATATTCAGCACCAAGGGAATGGCTGACACTGTGTGGCTTTGGAAGCCACTTAAGAAAACCCCTTGCACTTGCAGCAGTGTCAGGTAATGGGAAAGGGAAAGGGGTGGTGGGGAGGGTCGCAGTTCTTCAGGCTTGCTCGGGAGGAGGAGGAGGCTGCTGCTCCGGCCGTCCTTGGAAGGTGTGGCCAGCGAGTTTTTAAACATTCTCGGCTTTTCCTCAGGCCACGGAGCGCAGCACCGTTCCCAGCACGAACGGAGTGTGGCCGAGCCCCTGCCTGCCCCCCCCCCTCAGGCCTCGAAGACAAAGATGGTCAGACTTTGGCCAGGAAGGAAAGGGAACGGCAGGGATGCCTGCCGGGACAAAGACCTGGAGGGGAAACGGACTAGTTTCTTTCCACAGCTCAGGTAATGTCTTTATAAAGCGGCAAGAGGAGAAGAAGATGAGATTGGTTTATACCCCGCCCTTCACTACCCAAAAGAGTCTCAGAGCAGCTGACAATCACCTTCCCCTCCCCACAGCAGACACCCTGTGAGGCAGGTGAGGCCGAGAGAGCTCTCCCGAGGACTGCTCTTGAGAGAACAGCTCTGAGAGAACTTGTGACTGACCCAAGGTCCCACCAGCAGCTGCATGTGGAGGAGTGGGGGATCAAACCCGGTTCTCCCAGATCAGAGTCCGCGCTCCTAGCCACTACACCAAACTGTAGCGGCATTTCCACATTCGGACATTTTAGGCCCAGCAAGCAGGCTGTAGACACTTTGTGGCTTGTGCTTTCTTCTGACATTGGTGGAGGCTCTCCCGCACTGAGTGGGATCCAAGTAAAGGGGCATAAAGGCCTTCCTTCAAGTCCTGTTTCCCCTTAAGCAAACGGAAGCCTTGTTTATGTCTCAACCACCTTTCTATTTATTTGTTTTAATGCTGATGGTTGATACCCTGCCTCTCTCCCCAACGGGGAGCTTACATTATTCCCCCACTTCCATTTTATCCTCACAACAACCCTGTGAGGTAGGTTAGGCTGAGAAAGTGTGGCTGACTGGCTCCAAGATCACCCAGCGAGCTTCCATGACATGAGTGGGGATTCACACCTGGGGTCCCTCAGAGACTAGTCCGATGTGCTTAACTGCTATACCACACACTGGCTCTTTCTATGGCTTGAAGTTGCCATAAATGGTGCAGAAGATTCCTTTCTGAGGCAAGGCCCTGCTGAGCTCTACCCTCCTGCCCCGTTTCGAGATTTTGCAATCCGTAAAGCATGATGTGTTTGTTCTGCTCAATTTGCTGCCGTTTTCCCACCTCAAGAGCTTCTCGATGCTGCCATTTTCCCACCTCAAGAGCTTCTCGATTAC
>NW_015179165.1:0-1445 GCF_001447785.1 Gekko japonicus
CAGGTATCTCCCCACCCAGAGCTGGCAACTTTATACCTACTACTCTTCTTTGAAATTCCGAACGTACCTGTAGACTCAACAGACTTGTGGACCCCTGCTCTGCAAGTGGAAACTCAGCACAGGGTGTGGATGCATCTCCCTGGCTCACAGTAAGGCTCCGTGCAATGGACAATCTGCCGTTTCACCTGCTGGAGATGCTGAGATACATTTTGAACATTTGGTAACCTGTTTGAGGAGAACAGGAACTGTGGGGGCTCAAGTGGTTAAGACGCTGAACTGCAGGCTGTGGAAGGTCGGTAGTTCAGCAGTTCGAGACCCGAGTGCCGCATGACGGAGTGAGCTCCCATCTCTGGTTCCAGCTCCTGCCA
Organism: Gekko japonicus; assembly: GCF_001447785.1. Taxonomy (NCBI): domain Eukaryota; kingdom Metazoa; phylum Chordata; class Lepidosauria; order Squamata; family Gekkonidae; genus Gekko; species Gekko japonicus. The sequence goes on from NW_015179165.1 coordinate 369, forward strand.
ACCTAGCAGTTCGAAAGCGAGAAACTGCAAGTAGATAAATAGGTACCGCTTCGGTGGGGAGGTAACAGCGTTCCGTGCGCCTTGGCGTTTAGTCATGCCGGCCACATGACCACGGAAACATCTTCGGACAGGGCTGGCTCTTTGGCTTGGAAACGGAGATGAGCACCGCAACCCTAGAGTCGGATTTGACTGGCTTTTGAGCAAGGGAACCTTTACCTCTCTCTCTTTTTTCATTGGTGCAACTTTTGCAAATGTGAGCAGCGATCTAGTTTTTGAACTGGTTTCTGGCTGCCGGCTCTGGTTTGGGAAACTCCTGGAGCTTTAGGAGTGGAACCTGGGGAGAGCAAAGTTTGGGACGAGAAGGGAGCTTCCCTGGAGTCCACCCTTCAAAGTAGCCACTTTCTCCAGAGGGAACTGATCTCTGGCTGCGATCACACCCACTAGGTAATCCACTTTCGATGCACGTTCAATGCACTTTCCAACTGGATTTGACTGTGGCCCAATCTGCATCTAGCCTTTGCTCCGCTGTTTTACCAAACTCTCATTGGAACAGAAATCCCCCTCTACATCGCATGTCACTTTCACTATGACTGATGGTCGGATTTTATGGCAGTGTCCAGACTGCATGCCGCTTTCACGTCATTTGATCTCTCGGTTTTAGGGTAGCATCTGCATAGATTTATGGCCATTTTATAGCCATTCAGGGGTGACTCTGCAGTCTGTACAGCATTGGCCCCGGGGAATTTCAATGTGGTTTAGAGCCGCATCTTTTTTTCTGTTCCAGCGTGGGTTGGGTGAAACAGCGGAGCGAATGCTAGAGGCAGATTGGGCCAGTGCGAACTGGCAAAATCCAGACGGAAAGTGCGTTGAAAGTGAATTGAAAGTGGATTATTTGATGTGTGTGATCGCAGCCTCTGGGGGCGATGCTGCATTGGCTTTTTCCCTCTGTCGTTTTACCAGACCCACGTTGGAACAGAAATTCCCCTCTGCATTGCCATGCTGCTGTTGCTTCCTTTGATCCTCGGGTTTTATGGTACCGTCTGCACAGATCTGTGGCCGTTCAGGGGTGGTCTTGCA
>NW_015179166.1:0-1355 GCF_001447785.1 Gekko japonicus
ATTTGAAGGAGTGGCAGGAGCGAGGACTGGTGGGTATAGGTGAGGAAGGAGAGAATGAAGAGTTTGCGGGCTGTCCAGATTGGAGGGCCGCAACCAAAACAGACGAAAATGTGCCCCAATTAGACGCTGCTTTATCAGCCGCACAAAAAGGCGACGTCAGACAGGTGTTACTGCAGGTACCCGGAGTCTTTTCTAAAACACCAGGATGTACTCACTGCATCTCTCATGTGATTCCCACCCAGGACAACCAAGTAGCCTGTTCCGTATGGAGACCCATTCCCCGAGCTAGGTGGGAGGATGTTGAAAAGGAAGTGCAAGAAATGTTACGCTTGGGGGTGATTGAAAAGTCACGTAGCGCTTGGAGGAGCCCGATAGTGTTAGTGCCTAAGCCGGACGGCAGCACGAGATTCTGCATTGATTATAGGGCGGTGAACAAGGTTTCAAAATTCGATGCGTATCCCATGCCTAGAACAGATAGTCTGCTAGAACAGTTAGGTCAAGCCAAAGTTATATCCGCCCTGGACCTAACGAAAGGGTATTGGCAAGTGATGGTTAACCCGGCGGACAAGGAAAAGACAGCCTTTGCCACGCCGTCTGGGCTATATCAATTTCGCAGAATGCCATTTGGGCTACATGGCGCCGCTGCCACCTTTCAAAGGCTGGTAGACACTATCCTAGCACATTGCAAAGGCTTCGCCGCTGCTTATATCGACGATATCATTATTTTTAGTCCTGATTGGCCAACGCATGTACAACATCTAAGGAAAGTGTTACAAGCTCTAAAAGGGGCCGGTTTGACGGCCAACCCAAAGAAGAGTATGATTGGGTTTAGCGAAGTTAAGTACTTAGGGTTCATAGTCGGCAACGGGCTAGTACGTCCCCAACCTGACAAAGTAATTAAGATAGAGGAATGCCCTCAACCACAAACAAAGAAACAGTTGAGACGGTTCCTAGGTCTCATAGGATATTATAGCCGATTCATTCCCAATTTTGCAACCCGCTCTTCGCTTCTGACGGATATGCTACGACGAAAAGAGCCTAACCAGTTACGGTGGACATTGGAGGCTATAGACGCACTAAAGGACTTACAACAAGCTATACACACTAAGGTGATGTTACATAACCCCGATTTTTCTCAACCATTTACTGTTCAAACAGATGCCTCCTCCACGGGTTTGGGCGCGGTCCTCACTCAACAAAGAGATGGTCAGGAACGACCTATTCTCTTCTTGAGTCGAAAGTTGTCGGATGCAGAACGAAAATACTCCACAATAGAACGGGAGGCCTTGGCGGTAAAGTGGGCAATCTCTTCCTTGAAGTATTATTTGGACCATGCTCCCTTTACGGTGGTAACC
>NW_015179167.1:0-1214 GCF_001447785.1 Gekko japonicus
GAAGAAAGAGTTTTAGTAGCCAAGCATGTTCAAATTACTGACATAATAGGTTTGGATTTCGGACTGCATTCCCATTTCTCTTACCCCTACAGAGGTGGAGAGAGAGAGGACAAAGGATGCATGCAACATCGGGGCCCCACAAGCCAACTTATCAGTTCTTTGTACCCAAGTAAAGGTTTCCCTTGCTCGAAAGCTAGTTGAATCCCCCCCCCCCGGTAAGTCCCACCCATTTTCCTGTCAGCAGTCAGGAACTAGCACTCTATTCTATTTGATCCATTCTACTCGATTCCCTCATTTCATGCCTTGACCCAGCCCCAAACCCAGATACTTGCCAAGCTCTCACACTGAACTTTTCACCATAACTTATGAACTCAGCTGCAAATTTCTGAAATATCTCTAAAAGAACGGTGACTACTCAGCACCTAGCAACCGCACGAGAACAGCTCCACGCCTGCCAGTTCGCTCACTCCGTACCCTTCTGCCGTTCGCCGAGGACAGAACACAAAATCAAAATCATAACATTAAAGAAGACTGCATTTTTAAAAAGAAAGAAAGTTACTTCTGAGTGGCAGGTTGGAATGCGGGGGAAGCCATGGTATGCAACAATGTTCAAAGATATGGTTGCAACCCCCCCCCCAATTGCTCTGGAAATAGGGGGGGGTGCTCGGGTTGCTTTGCCCAAATATCAGAGCATCCTGTGTCACCAGCAATGTAATGATATCACTTCCTGCACACACCGGAAGTGACTTCAGCCCCCCCCCCGTAAGTCCCACCCATTTTCCTGTCAGCAGTCAGGAACTAGCCCTCTATTCTATTTGATCCATTCTACTCAATTCCCTCATTTCATGCCTTGACCCAGCCCCAAACCCAGATACTTACCAAGTTCACACACTGAACTTTTCCCCATAACTTACAAACTCAGCTGCAAATTTCTGAAATCTCTCTAAAGGAACGGTGACTACTCAGCACCTAGCAACCGTACGGGAACAGCTCCACGCCTGCCAGTTCGCTCACTCCGTACCCTTCTGCCGTTCGCCGAGGACGGAACACAAAATCAAAATCATAACATTAAAGAAGACTGCATTTTTTAAAAAAGAAAGAAAGTTACTTCTAAGTGGCAGGTTGGATTTTGTGTACCATTAAATTGTCAAGGCCCACAGCGGGAATGCGAGGGAAGCCATGGTATGCAACAATGTTCAAAGATATGGTTGCAA
>NW_015179168.1:0-1412 GCF_001447785.1 Gekko japonicus
ATAAATAGTGACCATCTCAGAAAAGGAGAATATGCCTCTTCTGTGCATTGTGAGAGAACCAGCATGTTGAACAAGGGGGCGCTGCCCTCTTCTAGCCAGGTGCCACTTACAAAATGTCCTCGCACCTGGGTGCTTTTGAGGGATAGGGTACCTGGAATTTTATGCCAAGCTCCAAATGACATCATGATCATAGAATCATAGAATGTTAGAGTTGGAAGGGACCATGCAGGTCATCTAGTCCAACCCCCTGCACTCTGTAGGAGCATAGCTGAAAGATAGCCCTACAACATACCCGAAAAATGGTCGCCCAGCCTCTGCTTGAAAACGTCCAGCGAAGGAGCATCGACCATCTCCCGTGGCAGACTGTTCCACTGCTCAACCACTCTTACAGTTAGGAAGTTTCTCCTGATATTTAGCCGGTAACGACTCCCTTGTAATTTCCACCCATTAGACCTAGTCTTGCAATCCAGAGCAAGAGAGAATAGATCGGAGTGGACATGACAGCCCTTCAGATACTTGAACACTACAATCATGTCCCCTCTAAGCCTTCTCTTTCCCAAGCTAAACAGACCCAACTCTTTCAGCCTTTCCTCATAAGATTTGGATTCCAACCCACTCGCCATCCTGGTTGCCCTCTTCTGGACACACTCGAGCTTGTCAACATCCTTCCTAAAATGTGGTGCCCAAAACTGGACATGGTACTCCAGGTGAGGCCTGACCATAGCAGAATAGAGCGGAACCACCACCTCCCGTGATCTGGACACAATGCCTCTGTTAATGCATCCTAAGATTGCATTAGCTTTCCTCACAGCCACATCGCACTGCAGGCTCATGTTTAGCTTGTGATCAACCAGAACACCCAGATCTCTTTCGCATGTGCTGCTGTCAAGCCATTCCCTCCCATTCTATATCTATGCCTCTGGTTTTTTGTACCTAAGTGTAGGACTTTGCATTTATCTCTATTGAAATTAATTTTATTTCTCTCCGCCCACTGTTCCAAGTTCAAGTTCAAGTTAGCCTTTATTGGCATAAACCTTTGAGAGTCAAAGCTCTTTTCATCAGATGGGAAGGACTGACTCTCAAAAGCTTCTTCCCCCTCCCCCCAATTTTGTTGGTCTCCAAAGTGCTCCGGGATTCAAATCTGGCTGTTCTAATGCTGACTGACATGGCTGCCCTCTGGAACAATGTGAACAACGTCCATCATGTGAAGTGGGTAAGATGTCAAAATAAAGTGATAAATGTCTGGATACAGGAAAGGCCTTGCCTCCTGTGCAGCTGTTTTGTAGTTGCACTCAGCACCCTTTGCAGAGTCCCTAAGTTACCCACAGGCTAAAAAAGGTCGGGGACCCCACCATAGGGTGTCGGAGGCATGTGAACAATAAGAGAAGAAACCACAACAGAAACAAGATATA
>NW_015179169.1:0-1441 GCF_001447785.1 Gekko japonicus
TAGTGAACCAGATATTGTCTAGATCATGCGTTAAAACAGAGTTCTGATTAAATCTGGGCTGCGTCCCCACTTTATTAGATATTGTGTCACCTTTGCACTGCAGCAGCGTTCTGTAACTGGATTTTCTGGTGGGGACAAGACAACCCACTTGGGCTGCATTTACTTATGGCCGGGGGTTGTGCTATCCCAGATTTATTTCTTTGCTCAGTGCCTCCTTCCCTTGCCTGCTGTTCTCCCTGCAGCTTGAGGAGACATCTAATTCACACATGCAGTCAGTCATGATAATGGCAAAAAAATGCAGTTTCAAGGATTCAGCTCTGCATAGGAAGCTGTTCAAATGAAGCTGCTGTCCCCAAGTGTGAGTCCCCCTCTTCTGTTCCAGTTTCTCATCACAAGGTTAGTAACTGTTAGAGCCACACAGGGAGCTGCTTACGCAACGACTGTCACATACAGCAGCCTTTCCATGTATGCATTTCTGTCAGCCAATTCGTGTAACTCGTTGCGTATACAACATTGCACTGCAGAGGGTAATTGTAGGAAGATAGGAAGTGGAATACTGAGGAGTGAAAACAGCAGAGCAAAATTTCTGCCCCAAAAAGCAAACAGGAATTGCCAATCTGTTATAGTTCTGGTCCATGCAGATCCCAACCAGGTAGTCAGAGAACTAAGACAAAAGAGTCAAGTTTTGCCACTTTTCCAGAGACCGTTTAGATCCTAGAGAAGGAAATGTAACAGGCTGTCCAATTTGGTTAAGTGCGCAGACTTTAATCTGGGAGAACCGAATTTGATTCCCCGCTCCTCCATTTGCAGCTGCTGGATGACCTTGGGCAAGCCATAGTTCTGTCAGAGCTCTCACAAGCAGTTCTCAAAAGAGCGCTCTCAGGGTATCTGTTGTGGGGAAGGGAATGGAGTTTGTAAGCTGCTCTGAGTGAAGGGCGGGATAGAAATTCAATATCTTCTTCTTCCTCTCTTCTTAAGGGCCAATAAATACAAAACTAGGGATGCCACCCTCCAGGTGGGACCTGGGGTCCCCCAGAATTACAGCTCATCTCCAGACTACAGACATCAGTTCCCCTGGAGAAAATGGATGCTTTGGAGAGTGCACACTATGGCATTGTACCACCTAAGGCTCCATCCCCAAATCTCCAGGAGTTTCTCAACCTGGATCTGGCAGCCCTATTGTCACGGAGGGTGGACTCTACGGCCCACTGAGGTCCCTGTCCTCCCCAGTCTCCAGTAGTGTCCCAAATCTCCCCCAAATCTCCAGGAGTTTCCCAACCTGGAGTTGGCAACCCTGTGCCCCCCCGCCAACATCCAGGGAGGACATAAGAACATAAGAACATAAGAGATGCCTATGTTGGATCAGGCCAAAGGCCCATCCAGTCCAACACTCTGTATCACACAGTGGCAGTCTGCAAAGGAACATTTTGGAGTGAATTAT
>NW_015179170.1:0-1422 GCF_001447785.1 Gekko japonicus
CCACACCCCCTGACAAAGGGCAGGCATTTCAATCCCCCCCAGTCTCTTCGCAAAAGCGAAGAGGGTCAGGGGGAAAGGTAGGCATGTCTGCTTTCCTGCGCTCCCCGTCTCCAGGTGCCCGTTTCTTCTCCAGGTGCCCTGCCCCCCCCTGTCTCCGTGGCTGGGGGGGCGGGGCCTGGGCTCCTTCCTGCCGGAGCGCCACTCCAGGGCGCTCCGGCAGGAAATGACCCCTGTTTATGGGAATGCCCCTTTTCTCTCAAACGCGAGAGGTTTGTGGGTTGCCGTGTGCCCAGGAGAGAGGGTGGATGCATCAGCAGGAGAAAAATCAGGGAGAAGTCTGGCCAGAATATATTCAGAGGTCACTAGTAGAAAATTATTTAAGGGTTTGTGGGTTTTTTGGGCCTGGTTTGCATGGATTCTACTGTGGCACTTCTCAGAATCTATATGTTGAACAAGTAGTATGATTTAAGTAAGTACCTTGTGAGGTGAGTTGCCAGCCTTCAGGTAGGGCCTGGCGGCAGTGTTCCCTCTGAGCTGAATTAGTGTGAGCCAGCTGACAGTTTTTCAACCTCCAGCACACACATTTTTCTCTTAGCTCAGGAAGGGATAAGATTTGGGGAAGATCACCGGGCTAGGAAGGGGAAAGGGCTGATTTGCAGCATCCATACAACATTGTCTTAGGGGCCCTTGCTGTGGTTTAGATGCCAAACTGGAGTAAAACCTCCCTCTGGAAGCAGCCTAATCCTCTCATCATACATTTAAGAGGTGGGAATGTGCCTTTCTGAAAGAAGAGAGAAGAAGAGATTGGATTTACACCCCGCCCTTCACTACACATAAGAACATAAGAAACGCCAATGTTGGATCAGGCCAGTGGCCCATCCAGTCCAACACTCTGTGTCACACAGTGGCCAGAAATACCAGGTGCCATCAGGAGGTCCACCAGTGGGGCCAGGACATTAGAAGCCCTCCCACTGTTGACACCCCCCCCCCCCAAGCACCAAGATGCTCTGGATGGCTCCAGAGCAAACTAATTTATGCAGCAGCCAAATCGCTCCCTCACAACTTTACTGCCAGCAGACTCACAAAGTAGAATCCTTGCTCACACGGCTCCACAGCTTAGAGGGAACACTGCCTGGCGGTGTCGTGGAATCGCAACTGATCTCCAGGTTACCAGAAGGAAGTTCCCCTGGGAAAAATGGCTGCTGTGGAGGGGGGGACTCTCTGGCATCTGGCCCCACTGGGGTCCCTTCTGCCCTTCTCCAGAGCCAGCCCGCCTCAGGCCCCACCCCTAAATCGCCACGAATTTCCCAACCTGCGATTGGCAAGCCCAGGGGGAGGCTGGGGGCAGAGGAGGCCGCTAGAAATGCCCTTGTGCAGAACCAGGCAGCGGGGGGCGGAGGGGACTCACCAGAGGGTCTGCAA
>NW_015179171.1:0-1343 GCF_001447785.1 Gekko japonicus
TGTTACTGCATTCTGTTTACTATTGAAAATTGTTTAAAAATATTATTTAATTAAAAAAAACAGTCTCCCTAGGTCCACTTCATTGTTCACCACAATCATTGTTGATTGTTTAGGATCGGGGCTTAGCTGTTGGGGAGCAATCTATTGCAGCAACCCTCTTTTAGAGTTTTCTAAAAGGAAATGTCCCCAGAGAGGGCAAGCTCTGGTGCTTTGAACAGTGGGCCTCAGTGGAACATACAGACATATTTATTATTTTTGATTTATATCCCGCCCTTCCTGTATAGACAGGCTCAGGGCAGCGTACAACAGGTTAAAATGCAATAAAACATAGATGCATAAATGCAATATTATAAAAATTCACATAACAGTGTACATACAAAGTGCAATTAAGTGCAGATGGCGATTGCTGCATAGTGGTCCAATGTACTTGAGCCAGTATCCTTAGTCGTTCTTCATGCCATTAGCGTGAGGGCCATAGCAATTCGGTTTTTAATAGTTCATCAGTGGTGGCTCCTAATTGAAGGCCTGGTGGAAGAGCTCTGTCTTACTGTAAGAGGTCCCGCAGGGCCCTGATGTCTTCTGGGAGCTCATTCCACTAGTATGGAGCCACCACTGAAAAGGCCCTAGCTCTGGTAGAGGCCAATCTGGCGCCTTTCGGACCAGGGAGAGTCAGGCGGTTCTGCGACCCTGACCTCAGTGCTCTCTGGGGGACATATGGGGAAAGGCGGTCCCTCAGGTAGGCAGGCCCCTGACCATATAAGGCTTTAAAGGTCAGAACCAGGATCTTGAAGCGAATCTGGTATGCTATTGGCAGCCAGTGCAATGCCTTCAGCCCAGGCCGTATGTGATCTCGTATAGGGAGACCCATCAACAGCCTGGCTGCTGCACCAGCTGCAGCTTCCAGATTTGGGACAAGGGCAGCCACATGTAGAGAGCATTGCAGTAGTCCAATCTCGAGGTGACCGTAGCACATATATGGTAGCTTGCATAATATGGAGTGGTCGGTGCGTGTATGTATTTGTAAGAGAGTGTGCGTGAGGGAATGGGCTGGGCCATGACTAGAGTACAAAGTCTCAGGCCCATTCATTATATATGTGGGCCTTTACATCTCACTGTTAACCAAAAGTGCACAAGGTTGGCTGGTAAAGTAGTTCTGCCATCTTCATTGTGTGCACCCATAACCTGGCTATGTCATGCACACAGACTCCTAGATTCTGGAACATTCTCTGTGAACCCTGCCTCAGTCTGACCAATTGCAGCTTCACTGTCCCTGAATGTTAAGGGGGTTCTTCTGTGGCAAATAGTCAATGGACTCTCCCCTCAAATCCCTGCAAATGGACTTT
>NW_015179172.1:0-1363 GCF_001447785.1 Gekko japonicus
GATGAGAGCAGTGGTTGCCAATACATTGCAACCCATGACAGAAGTCATGATGAGTTCATAGACGCGAGTATCATCACAGGCCATCTTCACTAATGGTGGTACATCACAAAAGTAATGGTCGATAGTGTTGTCCCCACAGAAGCGTAGGCGGAAGGTGTTGGCTGTGTGTACAATGGCATCGACAAAGCCAGCTACATAAGAAGCAATGACCAGCTGGATGCACAGTTTCTTGGACATTGCAATGGCATAGCGTAGTGGGTTGCAGATGGCCACATAGCGGTCATATGCCATGGCAGCCAATAGGAAGCACTCGCTGTAGGCCAAGCCGGCAGAGAAGAAGAACTGTGCTGCACAACCCGCAACAGACATGACCTTGTTCTTGGACACACAGTCAGACAGGATCCGGGGAGTGTACACTGAGGAGTACCAGATATCCAGGAAGGAGAGGCTGCCCACAAAGAAGTACATGGGGGTGTGCAAGTGGGAATCAAGGTAGATCAGGACCATGAGACCCAAGTTCCCAGTCAGCGTGAGAGTGTATGAGACCAAGAACAGCACAAAGAAGACCAGGCGCAGGACTGGATGTGTTGTGAAACCCACCATAACAAAATCAGTAACTAGTGTCTGGTTGACTTCCTTTTCCATTGTCTCTACAGGCCTCATCTGTTGATACAAAGAAGAATGGGAATTTTGCTATTTATTTCAATGGTATGTAGAATACACCTGGCAATTTGAAAGATGTGTTTTAAAATGCTTCCTGGTACATTTTGTTTCATTTTGCCCACTGCCCACTGCCCTTGTTTCTGTTTCGGAAACACTTTCTAAACGTTTACAGTGTATGGTGTGCAAGTGGCAAACACACTGTTGACAGAAGCATATTAAATGTTACTGCGGGAACAGAGGTGACAATGTAGGCAAATGGACCTTGGAGATACTGGGAATGGCCTGGGCCAAAATCCAGAAAAATCTCCATTCATTCTTAAACATGGAACAGCCTGGATGCAAAGAAAGGACTGCACAAGTGGAGAGAATTCTGCATCCAACCAGATCGTTGTCTGCTGTTTCCACTACAGCTTTTCCTACTGCTGGGGAGAGATGCTGCCATTCATTTTAACATCTTCACTAAGCTCCTGCTGAGGAAACAATTATCTTATTCATTTGTGCCTGTTCTTTGAATCTTGACTGCCCTACCAAATATTTCTCATGTCTCCAAAATAACTTTATATGGAAATGAAATAGAACATTTACTACAGACCCCCAATTATTTTGTGCTCCCCATTTAAGTTCCCACCAGTAGTCAACCAGCAAACACCTTCCACTCAATTCACAGAACTATATAGCATTATTTCACACATGTACCAGG
>NW_015179173.1:0-1328 GCF_001447785.1 Gekko japonicus
AACCTCTGATTTGAGGCAGCTGGGGGGATTTACTGAATCAGCATATTCCTTGCCTACCCTGATATTCCAAGCCAATCACTGTTCATTATTCGAAATGCACACGTTAATGGGGAAACAGTTTCAACGCTCTGTGAGAGAAAGAGGCAGAAGTTTTTACGCTGCCACAAACAGACCCTTGTGACAACGCTATGTTATTTTGGTATACAGCAAACTTCTACAGGTAACTAAGAGATGGAACATATGTTATGCTGCTAAAAACAGGATCACTGTAGCAAAGTCTCCGAACTCTAAGGAGAAATGTGGTCAAATAGTCTTTACATCCCTGCCAATAGCAATAATTGTATAGCAAGGTCATGGAAATCTTCCAGTGCACAGTGACCATTTAGGTAAGATATTCTAAATGCAGGGAAGGGTAGCAAAGTCAACACAAGGAAGCCATTTTTATCCCTTTATGTAGCAAGGGCAAGTTCAACCCACTCATGAACAAGATGTGAGGTTTTAATACTCGACCGCTTCACATTTCATGACTTGTGAGTGAATATTTGAAGAGACTGCAAAAAAAAAGAGGTGGCATGATCAAGATGGGCACTGGGCAATATAATAAGGTATAATGAGGTATAAGATCTTTAAAGACTACACCTAAGGTCAGACCCCATGCAAAACCACAGTTTAATTAAGCTAACTACGGTTAGTATGATCGCCTGAATGCAGTCCACTTCACTAACTACAGCTAGCTAGAGTCCATCAAACCAAGATCTGAAGCCTGGATTAGAAGTTGGTTTATTAACCCCAGTTAGACTTAACTAGCCCTGACCTGGATAGCCCAGGCTAACCCAATGTTGAGCAGGGTCAGCCCTTGGCAGTGTTGGATGGGAGACCACCAAGGAGGTCCAGGGTCACAACACAGAGGCAGGAAATGGCAAACCAGCTCTGAATCTCTCTTGCCTTGAAAACCCTACGGGGTCTCCATAAGTCAGCTATGGTTTGACAACAAAAAAACCCCAAAACCTTAACTATGGTTTCATGTGGTGTATAGAAATATTGCTTCTATATTCACATGCCTTCTCCTGCGATGTCTTTTGATAACATGCTGTGTCTTGTTTCCTGTTGCAAGCCAAATGGTGAGGCCACATGGCCTCAATAGCCATGCCATTAACCCACATTCTTTCACACTTTCATGCCAAACCCTAACCTCATGGCTACACTTTCTGGCCCACATGTGACAAGTCACGTACTCAATGAAGTAGCTGGAGTTTAGGGTCAACTGACTGCAGGCGGGGTCTCCAAATTCTTAGCCAGTCTATACACACACCTGATGTGCAGCTATG
>NW_015179174.1:0-1352 GCF_001447785.1 Gekko japonicus
CACTTACCGCTAATAGCGGGGGAGAGTTGTTCCCTGCCCGGGACATTCGCACTCGCGCTTTGCACGCGCGCCGCTATGATGTCACCCGGAAGTGACGTCATCATGTTGAGCATGTCGCTGGCTGACATTCTAGCAATCAGCCTGGAAACTCTGTGGTACCACAGAGGTTTCAGGCTGATTGCTAGAGCATCAGCCGGTGACGTGCCCGGCGCGATGATGTCACCTCTGGGTGACATCATCACCTCGGGCATGTTGGCCCAAACTGGGCACTTTGAGGGCAGGGTTCCCCCCGCCGGCCTTTTCCAGACTGGCGGATTGGGGACACTTTTAGTGGGGGAACCGCTGCCCTCCCGGGGGACCTAGCAGCCCTATCATCCATGGGCCCCACAGCCTCCCTGTCTGGTTTTCTGCTTCTAATGTATTTGAAGAAAATTTTATCGTTGGTGTTTATGCTTTTTTGTAATATGTTCCTCATAGTCCCTTTTTGCCTGTCCAGTAACCAGCTTGCATTTTATTTGCCAAAGGCTGTGCGTCCCTTTCATTTATCACACTCAGACTAGCCTTCTACTGCCTAAAGAAATCCTTCTTACGTTTTACTGCTTCCATTACTTTGTGTGTTATTACGTTTTACTGCTTCCATTACTTTGTTTGTTAACCATGCAGGCCTTTTTTATACCTATTTGTACCTTTCCTAACCTTTTATACTTATTTGTACCTTTCCTATTTGGTATACATTGTATCTGAACTTCCAGTATTGTAGTTTTAAATTGTCTCCAAGTTCCCTGAAGGGATTTGAACCTCCTTAGTTTCTTCTTCACAAGCCCCCTCATTTTAGAGAAGTTACCCTTCAAAAGTTAAATGTGGTTGTGTTGGTCTTTTTGGGCAACTCCCTATTTACATAAATGCTAAACTTAATAGCATTATGGTCACTGTTCCCAACTGGTGCTGTCACGCTTACATCTCTCACCAAGTCCTGAGCATTACGTGGGAACAAGTCCAAGATTGCCTCCCGCCCCCAGCAGGTTCTGTGACCATCATTGGGAGTATCTAGAAGCCCAATCCCTTTCTCCTGATGCAATCAATGTGTGGGTGGTTAAAATCACATATTATGACACAGTTATTTCATCTAGTTGCTTTCCGTGATTCTTTTGCTGTTTTTAAATCATCCTTCAACCTTTAATCTGGTGGATGATAACAAACTCCCAGAGTTAAGCTTCCCATTGGCTCATCAAAGTCAATCTTGTCTACTCAGACTGGTGGTGGCTCTCCAGAGTCTCAGGTTGAGGTCTTTATACATCACCTAAGACCTCATCCTTACTAGAAATGTCAGGGATTGAACCCAGGACCTTCTG
>NW_015179175.1:0-1560 GCF_001447785.1 Gekko japonicus
GCTTCAGCATGGTGGGACAACCTTGTCTGAAGTGGCCAAGCATCGTGGGAGTGTCTGCCCAGTGCTGCACCGCTGACTCTCCAATTTGCCCATATGGGCTCTCCTCTGCACCCCCGCCCATGGGGCCTTGCACCGAGGATGCACCAACTCAGAACTTACAAGCTGCTGTCCTTTGTACCATTTATATCTCTGGTATCTGGCATTATGTTTTACGGCACACGTGGCCCAGCCTGACAAAGTGGCATTTATGTCAGGTCTGGCCCTCGTAACAAATGAGTTCGACACCTGTGATCTAATCCAACGTGCTTTGCAAGAATCCCAACAGCCAGTGGACCCTAGCAGTGTTCCCTCTAAGCTGAGTTAGTGCGAGCTAGCTCACAGTTTTTTAGCCTCCAGCTCACACATTTTTGTCTCAGCTCAGGAAGGATGGCTCCAGAGCAAACGAATGTATGCAGCAGCCAAATGGCTTGCTCACAACTTTAATGCCAGTAGTTCACAAAGTTGAATTTTTGCTCACAAGACTCCACAGCTTAGAGGGAGCCCTGGACCCTAGGTGGTCCACCAGAAATTGACCAGAGGTCCATTTAGTGTCGATGAGGCCCAGCCCTCATCGACACTAAAAACATGCATTGTCTTTTAATTCCAGTGTAACCAGCAGAATCCTGGGAACTGTAGTTTGGTGAGGATGCGGAGAATTCTCGACTAGAGGACCTCAGTCCCTTCTTGCGGAATCGTGATTCAGCGTGTTCTAAAGCTGTAGCGCAAATATCTACAATATCAATGGATGCAGCACAAGTTATGTGACAATCACTTTTCAGTCTGGACGTCACACCTCCTGGAAATGCTGCTGTTGTGTGGGAGAATCAGGGGCGTCATTGGCAGACCTCAGAAACCCCTTCCCTGGTATTTCAGACCTCCTATCACCATTCTGGAGCATTTATATTACTAATTCTATCCACTAGGCATGATGTTCGGATCCTTCGTGTACATGAACATTTGAAGCAAGGTAAATCCATTTCCTTCACCAAGACTTAACTTGTAGAGACTCTGGGGAGGGACTGGAAACCTAGAGAGTGATGACTATAGTGTCAATATCCCCAAAAGGCCAAAATACAAACAGTGATTTACTAGGGACACATTTCAGAAAATAGGGACCGTCTCTAGGAAGAAGAAGAAGAAGAAGAAGAAGAAGAAGAAGAAGAAGAAGAAGAAGAAGAAGAAGAAGAAGATTGGATTTATACCCCGCCCTTCACTACCCAAGGGAGTCTCAGGGCGGCTTACAAACTCCTTTCCCTTCTGCTTATGAGAGAACAGTTCTGAAAAAACCCAAGGTCACACCAGCAGCTGCATGTGGAAGAGTGGGAAATCAAACCCAGTTCTCCCAGATTTGAGTCCACGCTCCTAACCACTACACCAAACTGGCTCTCCAGTAACCCTGGTAACTCACAGCCTCTATTATGCCCTTTGGAAAGAAGTAACGTCAAAGTAAATGGGCGTCATATTTAGGGCTACCAACTTCTAGGTGGGGAATCTGGAGATCTCCCAGAATTACAACCAGGG
>NW_015179176.1:0-1329 GCF_001447785.1 Gekko japonicus
CAAGAAATGGCTAGGCTTAATGGGCATTTGTTGTTTAAAAACGTCAGCGTTTCTGTTTTTCCGGATGTGCCACAGGAGGCATTACGCATTAGACATACTTTAAAAGGGGTAACGGCGAAACTTAGGGAGGCCAAAGTCAAATACAAATGGCTCCCCAACGGCAAACTGTTTGTGGCTCTCAACGGTTCGACGTACCTGGCTGGAGATGAAGATTCGGGACTGGACATGCTGTATGCTCTCCGTCTAGCAGATGAGGCAGAATACCGGCGCTCGCAAAAGAGACAACTACAGTCCCCAGAACCCTCTGCTGTGAATAACAAGTTACCAGTGCATGCCAGAGGACTCGGAGTCGGAAGATATCACTGATTAACGTAGCCAGCTCTATATGGGCTGACTTTTCTAGCCAGGGAGATATGGTTAATGTCAAGAGGGTGTTTCTCAATTTAAGTTTTATCAAGGTATTAATGCTTAACCTGAGGGGGGGAGGGGGGAAACGGAGGTCTCTAGTCTCCTTTTAGTTAGTTGTCCGGACGTCCTCCTGTGAGATCCACGGCTTCTGTGGACCAAGGCGGACGGCTTACGATCCGGGCGAGTAAAATTAATTTCCTGTAAAAGTTCTTAGGGGGTGTCTTAAGTTCTTAAGTTTTTATGCGCGTTTATACATACTTGTCAATATTGCTGCTGATTTTAGCTCAAGTGTGTTGCTTTGTTGACGAGTGTTTAAGGTGATCTCTGAGTGTTTTCTTAGGGGAGGGGGGGTACTTCAAACTTTTAATCTACTAATTAATTGAGTGTGGTGGGAGGGGGGAGTGGTTTTAATATAGTTAATTAACTTTTGAGCTTTAATTAATTAACTAATTTTGATTAATTGATTAGCGAAGGGTGGGGGGTTGTATTGTTGGGGTTTTAAGAGCATAACTGATAATAATTTATTATTTTTGATCAGCTTTACAATTGGTAGTGGTGTGACTTAGCTTTGACGTAGGACAATTAACTCTTTCAGCTATATAGTTTCTGGTGAGGTGTATTTTTGGAGAAGCAAGGGGAAAAATAAAAAGCACAATACTAATAATTAAAATAAAAGTTACAGTAAGAAATACTATTTTTGCTGCCTAATTTTGGTGCAGATTTAGATTGTAATTGTTTGTGAAGGGATAGGCTGATAGTCGCAATGGTGATCGATCTTAAAATTAATTCTGTTAATATTAGAGGATTGAATAATCCAATCAAACGCAAAAAAGTTCTACAACATGTTAAAAAAATAAAGCCAAATGTTCTTTTTCTTCAAGAAACCCATGCCAAAGATGATTCTAATCCAATTTTGAAAAC
>NW_015179177.1:0-1219 GCF_001447785.1 Gekko japonicus
CTATGCCCGCGATTTCCGCAGCCGGGAGCTCCCTGAAGGAGCAAACCTCTCGCAAAAATATCGCCACTCCTCCCCCCGCCCCCTATTCCTTCATTGGTGGAGGACCGAGAACCCGGGCGGGGCAAGCTGGGAGAGAGCTACAGTCTCCCCGCTCCGCACCCAGGTCTCGGTCACGCAGGCCAGGTCCACCTGTTGTTCTATGATAAAGTCCCGTAGGACCATGGTCTTATTATTGATGGACCTGGCATTGCACAGCACCAATGTCGGAGGGGGGCTCTTAATCTGAGCCCCGCTGCCGCCATCCTTCGGGATGGGTCTCAGGCTGGAAGGATGCCGAGCTCTTACGGTTCTCCGCGCCCTTCCTTTTCTCCTTAGCCTGGACCCACCACTATACTTCCCCCTCCCAAAGAGCACCGGAATCTGCTGTATGGACATTGCTGCCACAGGACGATCTACGCTTGCAGGCACCTAACCGTCTGCGCAGTTGGTCTCCCAGCTCTCTTCCTATCTCCCTACATGTGCAATATGTCAACCTGTACAACACTCACTACCTAAAATACACAACAATCTTCATCGACACTCTCTCATTCGCCTAGTGGTGCTCACAGGCTACCAACAGTCACGCATGCATCCACACATCCATTGATTCTCTTTGTTTTTTATAGGCAACGTGTAACAAAATACAATTGCCACGTAGAACTGCTTTCATATCTTCCCATCGAATCAATGGGAAGGTATCAGTTTGGTTGTTGAATTGGAAGTATTCCTGCAATTCTGCCTCAATTGTTGTAAAAGCTGATGTATTCAATAATAGTTTTATTTAATGACCACGAATTGCGCGTCTGGTGTGCATTTAATAGAGACAATTTACACTCTACCCAAGAATCATCTGACCAGAGGTTGGAGTTAATATCTGGATATTTAATGTGTTGAATCAGGTCAAAAGAAGAAAGAATATAGTCAATTCTGGTGTATATTTTGTGGACCGGAGAAAAGTATGTATAGTCTCTAGCGTTGGGATAATGCCACCTCCAGACATCTAATAATCCATACTTTCGAAATAGAGTTGCTAGGTGAGATTGGTGTGATTTAGATGGATGTTTATGTGGTTGTGATCGATCTAATGTGGCATCCACAATCATGTTCAAATCACCTCCTATTGAAATTTTACCTTCGGCAGAAAGTTGCACTTTGTGAAATGTATCATCTAAAAAAGTAA
>NW_015179178.1:0-1329 GCF_001447785.1 Gekko japonicus
TTTTGTGTGCATGCACACTTCCTCAGACCATTTGGTCTCTGGAGGCCGGTACTGTGTGCTCAGACAAGGCAGCAGCTCTCTGGCATCTCAGGCAGTGGTCTTTTAAATCACTTACTACCTTTAGAGGGCAGATCCTACGGTATACCATAGTCTAGGAGAAACAGAAGTCCTAGAGTGACATTACATCCCCCACTGAGCTCCCTCTCCAAAGGCAACAATTCAACAAGTGATGCTTTCTCCCAGGAGTGGAGAGGAGGAGGTGAGGCTTTCCCTGTGGGATTTATGACTGTCACATCTTGGCAGAAAAAGAAAAAAAAACTTGGCAGGAATCTCACAGCAAGAAAAACTTTTCCAAGTCACTATGCACAGTCCTGACTTTCTTTCTTTCTTTCTCTGTCTCTCCTATCTCATCTTGAGAGGCTCTGAAATTAGGTTTCCAGAAATAACTTCACACTGAGGTGAAACAGGGATGCCTAGTATATTTTCTCCCCAGCTTGCATGGATATCCCATGAATCTCTCCAAGATGTCTCTGGTGACAAGGAGCAACTGATTAACTTATGTGGACAGAGATTGGTTTCTCTAGTGCTGGATTGCAGTGACCAGTGCGAGAATTTCCGAGAGATGTAGCAGTCGAGAGGTTTAGAGGGACCCCAAAGACATAATTCCAGCTGTTGGTGGGAACAACTGAATGGTATTTCAAAACAAAGACAGCTTCTATGGGTTAAGGATTCCCCATGCTGCTTTCGTTGCACCTGTGAATGGAGAGTCCTGCATGATTGTGACAGAACTTCCATAGGTAGGGGTGTTCTATGTGCTTTCCATGTCTTTTCCCTCATTTTTTTCATTCCACACATGCTCGCCATTGGCTGCCATGGTGACTTGTGGACCTTTTCTTCTTTTTAGGCATGGGATGTATTTGCAAATGTTGAAATAATTAAAGCTGAATATCTAAATATCTAAAAATCTATGTATTTTAATGTAATTTATGTTTTTATTGGAAGCCGCCCTGAGCCCGCTTGCGGGGAGGGCGGGGTATAAGTTTGAAGAAATAAATAAATAAATAAAGTTGAAATAGAAAGTGGCACTATTGTATCACAATACACAAAAGCCTCAAAAGAAAACAACCCCCCCCCAAACCCTCTGGTTTGGTGGGGATGGGCTGAACTCAAAAAATAGCACCGGTGTGGGCAGGACTTTTTCTGGGCATGAAAATGCCTGCCAATCCATCCAGGTGGGCCTGTGCTTCCACTGCATTTCTTCCAAAAGGATCAGAATATAGCAGGTTTGTGGAAGAGTACTGAGGTAACAGCGTTCCGTGCGCCTCGGTG
>NW_015179179.1:0-1324 GCF_001447785.1 Gekko japonicus
GAAGTCTTGGGTGTGTGAATGTGGCACCCACATGAACAGTGTGCCAATGAGTGGGGGCGGGGGCTGCCGGAAACCCCCAGGGCATCAACGTGTCCTTAAAATGAGTGACTTGGGTAATGGCACCCACATGAATAGTGTGCCTACGTTGGGGCGGGGGCTGCAGGAAACCTCCAGGGCATTGAACTGTCCCCAAAACAAGTGACCTTGGTAATGGCATAGAAGCCCACTTTTAGACTGTATGAAGGGGGGAGTGGGAGGCTGCTTCTCTTACTTATGTGGTGACATTCCTCCCAGCTGAGATATCCACCCTGCTCCCACAGCCTGCATATTGACTCAAAAGAGGCAAGCCACAAATGCACTGGGGGACAACCCCCCCAGCCTCCAGGGCATCGAAAAAAGCAGCTTTGACCCATTTAAATTTTGTACAGCATTGTTCTGGCAACCACCAGTAGCTCTGAGACCACCCTCCTGAAGAGACCACCCTCCAACATGGCCACACTCCTGATGAGGGACCAATTTTTGAGGTGCATTGAATGCATCAGCTGAGCATCCTGTCCTTCCTCCAGGAGAATGGCCAGCATAGTCTTCCAGTCCTGCCAGAAAATGACCCTTCAGCTTGTGGCCATCTTCAGAGTGTTTCAGCACTGAAATGGCAAAATGAAGGGAACACGTGCCCTTTGCAGAACATTGGATCAAATCTTATGGAAAAGGTGAGAGATTGGCCAGCTCCATGTTTACTTTTCAGTTTTGAAAATAAAGGGCAGTCAATTGGAGCATGCTGCAGCTAACTTCCCATAAGGCTAATCCTTTCACTTACAGGTAGGAATGCAGTAATGAAATGTCAGAGAGTATGTGATTACAGTCCAGTTAAACCAAAACATTTTAATTTTCAGCAGAACTTCACTAAATTAAACACCCAGGCATCATTTGGGAAATCTGTACTCCCCCCCCCCAAGGGATAAAAAGAATGTAAAGAGTCCCCCAAGAGGTCCACATTAGGGGTGTGCATTTGGTATAAACTGATCTGATCACTGAGAGGGCTAGTAATTTGGCTATCAAAAAATGGCCACCCTAAAACCCCCCAAAAGTATTCTGGATTTTTCAAGGCTGCCAGATTAGTTGCAGTTACAGGGCATTTAAATGGCTCTCAGTTCATTTAAATGCATCCAGAGTGACTGTGGTCCCTTTAAATGAGCCACAGCAGAGAGTTGCACCACAGCTTGGAGAAGGCATTTAAAGGGACTGCATCCCTTTAAATGCCTTCCCCCCCTTCATTGGACACCATGGAGGATGGAGCCCACAGAATTTGACCCCTTGGTCCAAT
>NW_015179180.1:0-1377 GCF_001447785.1 Gekko japonicus
TGTATGGCCTATGGGCTATTAAATAAACTACTTGAAAAGGGATTCTTCTTAGATTTATTATGCAGTTTATTAGTACTTATTAGCTTTTCTGTAGGTTTGTAAGAATATTGTGATTTAAAGGGATTTGTTGATCAGTAGACTTGCACGGTGTAAACGATTCTGTTAAATGGACACAGAGGTGTTGTTTCTACTATTTGGTATTTATGTACTTAGTAAATCAGTATATTAAAAAGATTTGTTTAGAGTTAATTAGTTATTTTTCTACGGTTATTATTTCTCCTGTTTGGACTCCTCTCCGTAGTTCTCCTTTCCTGTATTTATTGTATCAAAGTGGGATTGCTGCATCCCTGAGCAATTCCAACATTTTCCTGCTTCTAAGGCTTTCCACCCCTTCTCTTTGGGATTCTGCAGACACATCTGGCAGTGTTGTTGTTGGTGCTTCCCTGTGTGTGTGTGGGGGGCATTTGTGAATTTCCTGCATTGTGTAGTGGGTTAGATTACATGACCCTGGAGGTCCCTTCCAATTCTATGATTCATTTTTCCTTTTTGTTGTTGTTCAGTCGCACAGTCAAGTCCGACTCTTCGCGACCCCATGGACCACATCATGCCAGGCCCTCCTGTCTTCCGCCGTCTTCTGGAGTTTGCTCAATTTCATGTTTGTTGCCTTGACAGCACTGTCTAACCATCTCATCCTTTGCCATCCCCGTCTTCTTTGACCTTCAGTCATTCCCAGCATCAGGGTCTTCTCCAGTGAGTGCTCCCTTCTCATTTGGTGGCCAAAGTATTTGAGCTTCAGCTTCAGTCAGGGTTGATTTCTTTTAGGACTGACTGATCTCCTTGCACTCCAAGGGGCTCTCAAGGGTCTTCTCCAGCACCATAATTCAAAAGAATCTTCAGTGCTTGGCCTTCCTTATAGTCCACTGACTATAGACTACTGGGAATACCATTGTTTTGACTACTTTGTGAACTCGTCCTGAACTTGACTTGGAGCAGGTCATCTGTTGTAAACAATAACATGTATTCCGTTGATGACCATCGATGGAGAAATAATGTGAGAGACATCGGTGCAGTGCTCCCAGCAAGGTCAGCTCGGAAGAATCCAATGCGCATTTCCAAATGCCCGGCCAGTGGGCTGTCATTGATCTACTCACTAATGAGTTTCCATCCAGCTTGCTCCATCTTGGAGTGCCAAACAAGCTTCCCGTGGGCTGGCGGCCTGTCTGTATCCCCCTCAGCCTGTTGGAACTGGCCTTAGAGCAAGCAGCCAGAAAGAGCTCACTAAAATGTGCAACTGTTGCAGGGGCAGCATCAGCATACACTAAAGTGAGGCACTTGCTGGTGTCCATGACTTCTGGTGTAGTGGTTAAGCACATGGAC
>NW_015179181.1:0-1314 GCF_001447785.1 Gekko japonicus
CACCTTGATTTTGCGGGACCCTTCCAGGGGCTGATTTTCTTCCTCCTAGTGGACTCCTAAATAGTTGGAAGTGGTCCCTGTCAGCTCCACCTCATCCCAAGCAGCTATTCGCGCTCTGCAGCAGGCCTTCTGTACCCATGGCATACCCAACACCATCGTGACGGACAATGGGACGGCCTTCACCTCAGGTGAGTTCCAGGAGTTCATGCACTGCTATGCAATCAGGCACATCCGCTCCGCTCCCTTCCACCTGGCAACCAATGGCTAAATGGAAAGAATGGTGAGGACTACAAAGGAGTCCCTCAGAAGGATCATCCACAGGGACTGGGACCACCAGCTCGCGGCTTTCCTTTTTGGCCACCGCATAACCCTGTGAATAACGACTGACCGCAGCCCTGCAGAACTCCTCATGGGCAGGTGCCTTACCAACTGCCTTGACAGACTGCACCCAGACCGCACTCTGGAACACAGCCTGACCCCAGAAAACCAGGCTGCACCCCATGGATTCTTCCCAGGGGACCCCGTCTATGCCCAGAACGTCTCCAGAGGCCCAGTGTGGATCCCTGCCAAAGTTATCAGGGTCCTGTCCTACGAGGTGTCCATTGAGGACGCCCAGGTACTCCAGAGGCACATCGATCAGCTCCGCCACTGTCTCCTCCTTGCCGAGTCTGAGTTGCCCGCTGCGTCTCCAGATGAGAGTGACAACAAGCTGCCAAGCCCCCAGGAACTGGAGCTCGAGAGGGACAAACTGGAGGAACCCCCAGCGGCCAGTGAGCAGCCAGCACCCAGCAAACAGCCAGCGGGACAAGGGGGCGAACCGCCAGAGCCAGCGGCATCAGAGAGACCCGATGTCACGCCTACGCCACCACCATCTACCAGCCCCTCGACGGAACCGGCAGACTCAGCTCCAGCGACCACAGCCCTACAGTCAGGACTGTGGCACTCAAACCAAGAGTGATGCAGTCCGGTGTACCTTAGAGACTTCGCTTGTTAATGCTGCTCTGAAGTATGGGGGGAGGGGTG
Source organism: Gekko japonicus (assembly GCF_001447785.1). Classification (NCBI taxonomy): domain Eukaryota; kingdom Metazoa; phylum Chordata; class Lepidosauria; order Squamata; family Gekkonidae; genus Gekko; species Gekko japonicus. Next base: position 1,024 of record NW_015179181.1, read on the forward strand.
TTATGTACTGAGCTCGCGTTTCATCTGAGCATGGACTTAACTTCGTTTACAGAACAATAGGGGACCGGGATCCTGGAAGGAACCTATTGTACAGGAGTTCTTATGTAAATAACCAATCACGGGAAGTGTGTGTGTGTTGGGTGTGGTGTTAAGCACGCATTTAAGCAGGGCTTCGGTTCTGCTTGAGTTGTCTTTAGTTTGAGCTGAAATCACAATAAACCATGAGCTGATCACTCTACGCCTCTGAACCCAGTACATTTCAGGACAAACACTTATCAGGGATGTTCTAGG
>NW_015179182.1:0-1296 GCF_001447785.1 Gekko japonicus
ATCTCATGTAGAAAGGGAGGAAATGGGGGGTGGGGGGTGGCAGGTAATGTTTGGCTGGTTGCTTTCTCTCCACCCAATCTACTTCACAGGGTGGTTGTGAGAAGAAAAATTAGGGGAACTACGCACACTACCCCGAGCTCATTAGAGGAAGACAGCAATAACATGCAGTTCTTATTCATTACTGTGGTAATGCAAGGAAAGGCTAAAGGGTTTGGGTTTTTTTGGTTTTGAGGAAAACCAATAAAAATGAGAACTGGGGTATCTAAATTGCACACTGACAGGAAGCAGAGAGAATTTTCTTCCCTCTCCCTGTAATACGGGAAGTCTGGGAGAATCGGTGAAAGTGAGACTTGAAGAAAAATGATTATTCCCCCCCCCCCAGCTCCTGTCCAAATTAACCCTTTTTAAAAACCATTTAAACATGCATTGAGCGGATTCGCTCACAGATCCCCGACACGAGGGGGAATTCATTCCTCAGATGGTCTCAAAAGGGGGCGAAACAAACTCGTGAAGGATAGACCCGTGAATCGACTATCAGCTATTATAGCCAATAGAACCTCCAGATTCAGGAGCAATGTACCTTTGAATGTCAGCTGCTGGGCCGCAAAGGAAGGTGGGGTGTTGGTTTTTTTTAGCATCCTGCTCGTTGGCTTCCCCAGAAGCGTCAAGTTGGTGACTGTGAAAAAGAGGAAGCTAGACTGGGCGCCCTTTCGATGACCGACAGTTTCTTGTATCTTTCTCTTCCTGGTGACATACAGGATACAGGCGCGTTCTTTCCTTGCCCAGAATGCTCTAGTTGGGCATTGCCTGGAACGAACGAAGAACGGTCGTGCACCTATATTCAGGCTGGCCGCCCACCTGCAGCAGGGCTTGGCGTAACCATCTCCCAACCGAGAGATTCCCTTGTCCCGTCTTGACTCACCGTCGCTCCGTCTCCTCCATTTGCAGACCCCAAGCTCGTTCAGGGGGCCATCGTAAAGAACGAGGAGGCGTACAAGGACAAGATCTACCTCTTCTTCCAAGAGGACAACCCGGAGTGGCCCAGGAACCCGGAGGCACTGAAGCGTGTCTCCAGGGTGGCTCAGCTGTGTGCGGTAAAGACCCAGGGGCGAAGTGGGCAAGGGGGGCAGATAAGGGATCGAGATGGGGCAACAGAGAAATATACTCGCTTGCAAGCAGGCTAATGGGATGGGCCATGGCTCAGCAGGCCCTAACCCTAACCCTAACCCTAACCCCCTAGTGTTTCTTCCGGGCCGTCTCCCTCCCAGGCTGGCCCCACATTGAATTAATGTAATT
>NW_015179183.1:0-1364 GCF_001447785.1 Gekko japonicus
TGTCACTTCCTGTGACGTGCAGGTGGCACACACGCGCGCTTTGCGTGCGCGCACAGGTCTTGCAGCAACTCCCGGAGCCAAGAGACAGTCCCCCGCCAGTGAGTACAAAGGACTTGGCAACCCTAATGCAGAGATAACGTGTCTCCACTTAACAGCAAAACTGTTTTTAAATAAACATACATAGTTGAGACAGAGACTTCAGTCCTGTCGTTCCTCTGCAAATCTGTGTACACAGAATCAAGCCCTTACCTCCTAAGTGCTAAGTTTCAAAAAGTTCAATGAACAGGAGATTGCTTGGGGTGGAATAGATCTGGATAAGGAGGCCACGTTAGGAGCGAAGTGTGAGGGGGGGGAAACGGTACAAACGAAAGCGAAACTTTCTGAGCAGAATACTCCAGTAGCCTTGAGATCTTTGTGAGTGCAGCATCGTGGAAGTTTAAACAAATGCAAGCACAGATGCTACATATAATGTTATTGTTTTTGTTAAATAAAACAATTTAAATGGTGATTGTTAACTGTTAATGGTTATTTTTCTCCGTCCAATAAAGTGCAGCAGAAAAACTGCCCACGTATGAACGATTAACCTAAGAATCTAGAGACAGTTCGCCTCGCAATGATTTCATAATTATCTATTTCAAATGGTAAACGACCAAACGATCATCAGTTTTCTGACATAACTGTAAAACTAACCTGAAACCCTCATCTTGGCTGTAAATATTAAGGTAATAACAACCAGCAAGAAGGAGCCTTTAGGTAGAAAACCATGAGTTAAACTAAAATGAAACCCTCATCTTGGCTGTAAATATTAAGGTAATAACAACCAGCAAGGAGGAGCCTTTAGGTAGAAAACCATGAGTTAAGTCAAGTCTGACTGGTGATTTAAATCGTGATTTAAATCAGTTTTCGTTAAATCAAATTCACCCTGGTTTGGAGAAAAGGACAAGCTTTGCATTTTCTCTCAGCAAGGATAGATTCTATTGATCGTTTTGATAGTTCCAATCAATGCTAAGCTGTGGAGTCTTGGGAGCAAAAATCGTGCTTTGTGAGCGACTGGCATTAAAGTTGTGAGCGAGCCATTTGGCCGCTGCCTAAATTTTGTTTGCTCTGGCGCCATCCTTCCTGAGCTAAGACAAAAAATGTGTAGGCCGGAGTCTAAAAAACTGTGAGCTAGCTCACACTAACTCAGCTTTGAGGGATCACTGGTTCCAATTCACATAGGCTTTTCTAAGGAAGAGGGTGATTTAGACACATTGGAAGCCAGGGAGTCTTCTCATACACAAGCCGATATTCTGTCAAACCCAACAAACTGAACACTCCTGAGAGTTTGCTATTTGTATACTGTGTGGGTCAAGAAAATTGCTTCA
>NW_015179184.1:0-1104 GCF_001447785.1 Gekko japonicus
GAACTGGAGGTCCAGTTTTCCTTGACAGGCTCCACAAATCCAACATATAAACTAACCAAAAAAGGTGGTAATATTATAGTTAGGAATAGGAAGCCGTGGCTGAATGGCTACAGCAAAGCCAGTTGAAACTTAATCCCACTAAGATGGAGGTTCTGTACCTAGGTTGGGGTGGGGGGATCGGGTCAGGAATCAGGCTGCCCACCTTGGACGGGGCAAAGTCAGCCCAGAGGGTGAGAAGCCGGGGTGTGTGTGTGGTGGTCCTGGATGCCTGGCTCTCTGTGGAGGCCCAGGTCACCACAGTTGCCAGGTCTGCTTCCTATCATCTCCGACAGATCAGGCAGCTGGCCCTGTACCTCTCCCCCCAAGGACTTGGCTACAGTGACCCATGCAATGGTCACTTGCAGGCTTGATTACTGTAACTCGCTTTACATGGGCTTGCCCTTGCGATTGATCCAGAAACTCCACCTGGTGCAAAATGCGGCGGCACGCCTGCTGACTGTGATGCCTGTGCAGGCACACATTCAGTCAGCGCTACGCCAATTGCACTGGCGTACCGGATCCATTCCAAAGTGTTGGTACTGACCTTCAAAGCCGTGCATGGCCTGGGACCAACCTACCTAAGGAACTGCCAGTCAGTTTGGTGTAGTGGTTAAGTGTGCAGACTCTAATCTGGGAGACCCGGGTTTGATTCCCCACTCCTCCACTTGCACCTGGCTGGATGGCCTTGGGCAAGCCGTAGCTCTGATAAGAGCTGTTCTTGAAAAAGAGCCATTTCTGTCAGAGCTGTCTCAGCCCCGCTTACCTCCCAGGGTGTCTGTTGTGGGGAGGGGAAGGGAAAGGAGTTTGTAAGCCACTCTGAGACACCTTTGGGTAGTGGAGGGCAGGGTATGAATCCAATCTCCTCCTCCCCCTCCTCCCCGTATGTGTCTCAGAGAGCCTTGTGCTCTGCTGAGCAAGATCTGCTGGTTGTCCCCAGCCTGAGGGACATGCGTTTAGCCTCTACCAAAGCCAGGGCTTTCATTCTTGGAGTAGCCATTTGCTTGAAGTGAGTGGTTTGGATGATTTAGTTCATCGTTGAAATCAGAAGAGCAATTAAATCAAAGG
>NW_015179185.1:0-1455 GCF_001447785.1 Gekko japonicus
GCAGTCATATCCTGGGTTGAGTTCCCCCCTTTCCCCCCCAGTTTTTGTCAAACCTGGGAGATCATCAGAGCTGTAATACTTATATCGAAACCAGCCTGTCATGTCGGGATGCCAGCCTCCAGGTGGGACCTGGGGATCCCCCAGAATTACAGCTCATCTCCAGACGACTGAGATCAGTTCCCCCCGGGAGAAAACGGATGCTTTGGAGGGTGGACCGTATGGCCTTCTGCCCCACAGAGGTCCCTGCTCTCCCCCGGCTTCTACTCCAAATCTTCAGGAATTTCCTAACCTAGATCTTGTAGGGCAAGGGGAAAACGAATGTGATTTCTGAATGTGGGTTCTGACATTTCCTCTGACACAGAATCGTATCATAGAATGTAAGAGTTGGAAGGGACCTTGCAGGTCATCGAGTCCAACCCCCTGGCACTCTGCAGGAGCATCGCTGAAAGAGAGCCCTACATACCTGCAACCAATGCTCCCTCTAAGCTATGGAGTCCTGTGAGCAAAAATTCTGTTTTGTGAGTTACTGGCATTAAAGTTGTGAGCAGGTGATTTGGCTGCTGCATCAATTAGTTTGCTCTGGAGCCCTCCTTCCTGAGCGAAGACAAAAATGGGTGAGCCAGAGGCTAAAAAACTGTGAGTTAGCTCACACTAGCTCAGCTTGGAGGGAAACAGAGGTCTGCTCCCTCTAAGCTGTGGAGTCCTGTGAGCAGAAATTCTACTTTGTGAGCTACTGGCACTAAAGGTGTGAGTGAGCAATTTGGCTACTGCATAAATTAGTTTGCTCTGGAGCCCTCCTTCGTGAGCTGAGAGAAAAATGTGTGAGCCGGAGGCTAAAAAACTGTGTGCTAGCTCACACTAACTCAGCTGAGAGGGAACAGAGCCTACAACATACCCGAAAGATGGTCGTCCAACCTCTGCTTGAATACGTCCAGCGAAGGAGCATCCACCACCTCCCAAAGCAGACTGTTCCACTGCTCAACCACTCTGACAGTTAGGAAGTTTCTCCTGATATTTAGCCGGTAACGACTCCCTTGTCATTTCCACCCATTAGATCCCCCCGAAATGACCTCTGTCTACAGAAGTCCCTTTTGAGCAAAGCACTTCAATATGTATACTTCGAAGCACACCAGCAGGGGCAGTCTTAGTGATTCTGTGGCCCTGGGCAAAAATCCAGGATGGGGCCTCAGAATCACTGCCACCCCCACTGGGCTTACTGCCTGCCACCAGGGCAGCCGTCACCCCATGTGATATGAATGGGGGCCACTGCTGTCACCAGGATGCAGCTGACTGATAGCCCCAGACAGGGCAGGTGTGAGTAGCCAGTGCTGCTGACCCAGCTGCCCCCTTGTAGGACGAGGGGAAAATGAATGTGATTTCTGAATGTGGGGTCTGACCTTTTCGCAGCCACATTTATATGCTGACCGCTGTCACTGTGCCTTCAAAAGTCTAATC
>NW_015179186.1:0-1300 GCF_001447785.1 Gekko japonicus
ACACCTTGAAATGGATCTGGTATTCAATCGGGAGACAGTTTAATTTGTGTAGCACCAGCTGAATGTGTGCCTGCACAGGCGACACAGTCAGCAAACGGGCTGCTGCATTTTTCACTACCTGGAGTTTCTGGGTCAGCTTCAAGAGCAAGCCCGCATAAAGCTAGTTACAGTAGTCAAGTCTGGAAGTCACCATTGCATGGGTCACTATAGCCAAGTTCGGGGGGGGGGAATAGTGAACCAGTTGCCTGATCTGCTGAAGATGATAGAAGGCAGATCTAGCAACAGTGAGGCATCCAGGCTCACCCCTAAGCTCCTAACCTTCTGAGCTGGCACTAATGGTGCACCATCAAAGGCAGAAAGCCTGATTCCCAACACACACAACCCAGCTAAGGTACAGGACCTCCATCTTTGCTGGATTAAGTTTGAACCAACTCTGCAGTAACCACCCAGGCACAGCCTCAAATGCCCTGTCCAAGTTCTCTGGGGCAGAGCACGGGCAGCCATCCAACAACAGATAGAACTGGGTGTCACTGGCATATTGATGGCAGCCAAGGTCACATCTCTGGATCAGCTCCATCTCCAGCCTCTTCCATTCCACTTAACAGAATTCCTCCTATATTTCCCCTGCCCCTCTGTTACTGGTATCCCTGACCCCTGCATGGTCTACCTTGCTCGATATTATCGGCCCAGAAATATCCCAGCTAATCGTCCAGCAAGGAGTCCAATATAATCCCCAAAACAGTATCTATCTGTAGCCCAATCAAGTCACAACCGAAATCTAACCATTTCCTTTAGACCCTACATTTGTCATGATGCCATTGATTTAATACTTTTGCACTCACCCTTGGCTAAAACTGAGCTGAAATACATGTAAATGAATGTGCTCATATCCCCTGTTGTCTCTCCCCTCCTGTTCTCTCCCATTGTTTAGATTGTAATATCCTTGGTGAAGAACCCCAGAAGAACCACTCTGCTTATAATGTAGCATGTTCCTATAGAATCCACGTGGCATTATGGCATGCAATGAGGATGAACACATAATGAGCTACACACTGAAAATCTGTGTAGAGAAGACACCATCGGGCAACAGTAGGATTCTGCAATTTATTATTTAGTTAGTTATTATAATATTGATATTCCATCTTTCTTCAAGGAGGTTAATCATTACAATTAAAAACAATTGAAGAAAAGCCCAGATATTCCCTGCAGTTTTTACCCCATTAAAAGCCTCTTGAATTGCAACAATGATGCTACTCTCACTGCCTCAGAGAGTCTGTTACACAAAGGTGAACTGCAATGA
>NW_015179187.1:0-1292 GCF_001447785.1 Gekko japonicus
GCATTTAAACTTTAAATGTGTTCTCCAAGGTGAGTTCACTCCTGTAACTGTGGCTCTCTGGCAGCCCCAAAATTTCTCAGATATTTTTGGGATTTTTTTTGGGTGGCCATTTTCAGATAGCCAAACCACTAAAAAAATACCAATAATATTGGACTGATACATTCCTAGTCCCCAGTCTTTGGTTAATTTGCATTCTTGATCACTGGATGCTCTCTTTTGTTTTTGTTCTCTTTTGTATTATCCTTCATTTATAAGGATGACCTCAGAGTAGGGAAGTGTGGCCTTTTAACTAGTAATAATTTTTTCTTCTTTCCCAACACAGTAGAATCCTTTTCCATACCAGGATTTTGAAATGGTGGGCAGGAACATTGACCTATTAGTGGATCTATTAGTGATTAAGCACTACTGTAAGGTCAAGATTGCGGATTATCATGTTCCTCACAAAGCCTGTTGTAGTCAAAAGGCACCTTGCAAGGAAGTTAATACGTCTTTAACAAAATAATGGTTTCATTACTGGAAAAAAAAACCCAGAATTGGAATCCTGATTAAGGCCACCACCCTGAATGAGCTGTATAAGGTGTTCCAGGGATATATCCCAAGAACACTAAATAGAATCTTTGGTAAACGTAACCACATTTGCCTACCTTTATCCCTTGTTAATTTTGCATTTGCCTTTCTCACCTCCTTCTGCCATCTCCTCCTCCCGTCAAAATCTAGATTGGCAGCTCCCTGGCCGCTCTTTTACTTATGTTACTTGATAAAGGAACTGTCTTGTTGAACATGTGGACACTCTTTGGGGTTTGGAGAGTGGAGCACCACAACAAAATAGCGCCCATGAGGGCTGGATCCAATGGCAAAATATTGGGAAGTTCCAAGGCAAGCATCTGCCTATGATGAGTTCTCCTTGGCAATACAGAAGTGATGCCTCTTGGAGCCTCCTGAACTATCTTCTACTCCAGTGAGGTGGAGTAAAGCCAGGATTGGCTCAATGCTTTGGGGGAAAAGAAAGGGGGAAACCTGAAACACATTGGCAGCTGACTAGGGTCGCCAACATGCCTGGAGAAAAAAAGTCCTGTCCCTTTAATAGACGCTTAATGTGTAGAAACGGGCAGCTGAAGCTTTTCAGGGCACAGAGGTAAGTAACATCACATTAAGCCTCTGTTAAAGGAACACAACAGTTTTTTCTGCAGGCAGTTGGCAACCCCACCAGGCATCACGGGACTCACGGGCACCACACTGGGGAGGTCACCGCTATAAAGCATCGTGTTTACTGACGATACCATAGAATGAAC
>NW_015179188.1:0-1282 GCF_001447785.1 Gekko japonicus
CCACATAGTGACACTCTAGGAATTTCCCCGAGTCTCTATGGTAAAGAGTCCACCTGAAGCATTACCTGGAAGTGACATAGCAGACTCCCCACACTCTGCCCTCTCCAGGCAACACCCCCCCCCCCGATCTCCTGGCACTAGGTGTGCCAACCAAAAAGAAGGGGAAAACTCCTAGTTGGAAAATTCCTCAAGATCTGGGTGTGGGCTGGAGAGGGTGTGGCTTGGGGGGGAATTGGGTGGGGCCAGGTGGCACTTTTGCCAGCAGGGCTTCTGATTGGCCACTGGAGATCTCACAGGCTGTGCAGATTTTTAAAAATTTGTTTCCGGCAACAGCTGCCCCCAAAATACAAGGACCTTTACTGCACGGCTGAGAAGTAAGCTGGGTGCACGCAAGAAAAAATAGTTTAAAGCAATATGATAACTTTAGAAGCCCTCCTATTAAACAAGAGCTTCTGCCCAAAATGTTGAAGAGTTATTCGTTCCGTGACCTCACTCCCTGCCATTTTGTGGTTGGCCCCGCCTCTTGTGGCCACCATTTTGTGCTTGGCCCCGCCTCCTGTGCCCACCACCCCGTATCAGAATGCCAAAGGCACCAGCAGGCTCGAAAAGGCCGGGGACCTCTAGGCTAGAAGCTTGCTCTTATTCAGCCGCTTCTTTTGAAAATGAAAGCCAGGGCTCTTGGGAAGCTGCGTTTGGAAACCCACGAAAACATCGGATAGTTTCGCGAAACGGATGTCTGTCTACACAAAAGCCCTGCTGGCTTCTTCAGTGGAGCAGCCGTAACAGCAGCGAGCCCGTCTGCCAAAAAGTTCGTTCCTCCTGACCCGATGACTCCGAGCCACAGGCTCGTAGCATCGGTAACGATGCCGTAGAGTCCACCGGTGTCCCCTCTAAGCTGAGTGAGTGTGAGCGCGCTCACAGTTTTTTAGCCTCCCACTTTTTCAAATTCGGTCCTCGCTCCCTCCTGATTGGCTCTTCTGGCGACTTCCTGCTCCCGCCGAGCTCCCTGTGCCTCTCCCCTCCTTCAGCAGTTAGGTTAGACAGTTAAGGCTCTCTTTCTTCTATGTTCTGTAGCAGTTTGTCCTTCTTTAAATAAACCTAGGCCCCGGTCATACGGGCCGGAGAATGCGGAGGGAGGGAAACGTGGCTGTTTGCCCCGGAGGAAAATAACCCGCCGTTGCGCGATCAGACATCCCTTCAAGGTCCCGTGGTTAGGGGGCAGGTGCCGATCACACGACGATCGCGCAGCGCGTCAAAGAAGCGGTGCGGCGCGATCACACCA
>NW_015179189.1:0-1265 GCF_001447785.1 Gekko japonicus
TCCCTGGTTATGTTTTTAATCTTGCCTTTTCACACACCTCATCTTGATCTCTTTTTTCTTCATTTTATTTTGCCTCCATGAATCCACATGCCTCTTCTCTTCATTCATGTGGATTTTTGTTCCTGAGCTGTCTCTTCCATGTTCCCTCCTGTGTCCCAGATTATGTTTTCAGACTTGTCTTTCCACACACCTCATCTTGATCTCTCTCTCTTTTTTGTTGCTTCTCCCTTCCTTACCAGAAATTTTTTGTGCCTCCTTTTTTTTTTTGGCTCTGTCTCTGGATAAAACGTTCTTGTCATCTTCATTTCCATTTCTATTGATGGTGCAGGTTGAGTATCAATAAACAACTCTTTACAGCAACAAGCCTGTTGTTCCTTAACATTCTGCATGTCCTGTATCCATTCCTTGTCATTTTTCTCCTCCTTTTCCGTGGCACATTCATTTTCAATCACATTCATGCAAGCTTGCTCTCAATACCTTTTTGTATTCTGTCTCTCAACACCTTTAAGAATTGCTCCAGAGTAAGTTCACCCACTAGCATATTGTCATCAAGATCCTCCTCCTCAAACCCATCTAGGGATGCCATTTTAAAGATATAAGTACTTTCACTTTAAATAAGCCCACTTCCAATAGCCTTCTAGTAAATCAAGCACAAATGTGAGTCCTTAACAACAAAGTTTTTAACCCCGAGAGAAAAAGAAAAACATCCACTGCAATTCTTTCTCCCGTTCCTTCTCTGGCTGCTGATTACTTCTATTTTGGGCTTAAAAGATCGGGGTAACTTGAAAAGCGTTGTCTCAACCATTATAGTTAGAAATAAGCATACTCACAGAACCATATCCAAATTCAAATTCCTCTTCTTCTACATTCTGCTGCTGTAGCCAATATTGTAGAGATTATATAACCCAAAAAATGTTAAAAGGCGGATGGTTGCGGCTTGTGCAGAGCATGGCATTCATGCTCCACTCCATGGAACACTCCCACTTCAGGGCGGAAGCGTTCACCCCCCGCATTGTCAAGGGCGGGAGGGGCTGCAACAAAGTCCCCTGCCCTAGACCTCTCTCCGGGAAGTCTAGCAAAGTCCCCCCGAAATCCCTCCTAAAAAAAGTGTGTTGAAGGATCGGGCGTCTCAGAGCAACCGAGAAACTGCCCATCGCCACGCCGTACCAACAGCAGCTCTGAACATCTGAATATATTTACTTCTCAAGAGGACATTTTTGTGTGGGTTTTCTTTTGGCTGATTACTTTTTGCTTATTTAGTGCAT
>NW_015179190.1:0-1279 GCF_001447785.1 Gekko japonicus
TGGAAGTGACATCATCACATTGCCACAATTGGGGGTTCCACTCTAGTTTTTGGGCATACTCTTAAGGTTTTGATGGCAAAAAAATCATAGAGTTCTGCCCAAAAACTAGAGTGGCACCCCCCTTCCGGACGATGCCATTTTGGATGACGCCACTTCTGGATGATGTCATCACAGTGCACACACAAAGCGCATTCGCAAGAAGATTCTAGACACCAGCCAGGAGCCACACACACACACACACACTGGCAGCCAGTAAGGACTTGGCAACCATAAGTGGTTTACACATTACAAAACTTAATTCGGAACTCTAATTTGCAAGGCATGTTTCAAAGAGATTGTTTCCAGATATGCTACAGTTCCCATTCTCATCTTCTAGCTGAATGCACGGCGTTTTCTGAATGGATCTGCTACCTTGTACCTTCTATTGCTGAAGAATTTGAGACATACCCTTCACAGGGGTTTGTCGCAAGGAAGGTTCCTCCTGGATCGGAGCAGTGGTCTGAGGCTCAAAGGCATGCTTTGAATTCCTCGCTAATCAACCGACCCCTAGAAATCCGTGGGAAAAAATCTTCTGAGGTGAAAACCAATTTTGCTTTCAATTAAACCCGAAATGATTTTGCTCCCCCAAAATCCCCTTCTCTGAATGACGGTGTAAGACATTCAGTCGACATTCACTGGGTATTAAGATGCTGTCCAAAGACTGAAAATATTTCATAGTAATAGATGGCAATCGGTTTTCGTGTGAAATTAATTACTCATAGCATTACACTGTGCAAAGCTCCTGTTGTGTTGGGCTTTGTTGGGTTTTGTTACTGTTGCTGTTTTAATTCCTTATTTTATAACATTCTTTGGTACAACTGTTCCATTGGAGGAAACAGAGGAAGATTTCAAGCTTTCACATTTAAAACTGAATTTCAACTTGGGGGGGGGGATTATTTCCAAAGGATCTTCAGCTTCAAATTCATTCACTCTGGTACAGTCCAAAAGACATGGAGACATGGAGACATCGAAGTAAGCGGTTCTAGGATTTAGCCTCGGATTCAGACACCTGTGGATACATGGATGCAAGTATTTTTCCTCATGGAGTGCCATTTTCCCTCCCCCCCCCTCCTTCCATGGCACCAAGAAATGATTCTGAAATCCTGTTCTTGGAGGGGGGGCAGGAACAAGATTTGGGCGGCATTTTGAGCCAATTTTTTTTGGGGGGGGGGAATTGTGTTCCATGAGTGGAAATCCTCACACTCATGGAAGCCTTACTTTGGATCCAACCCTGTAGATT
>NW_015179191.1:0-1353 GCF_001447785.1 Gekko japonicus
GAAATGACCCCTGGACTTCCCCATTGCTGAACGGATGTCCTTTCTCCCGAGAACCGCTTCCCATAGGCAAGAGGCGGCTGCAGTATCCAGTGGCGGAGAATTCCGCAGCCTCGTGACGCATTGCCTGCTGTTGGGCCTTCTTTGGCCTCCCCGGCACTGGCTGCTGATCGATTTCATTGGAGAACCCTGGCTCCTGGCACGCTGACAGACAGGGAAAGAGTGTCAACCTCTGATTTCACGCAGGATGGTGTGGGGCTGGGCTGGCGTCTGGCCACGTGTGTCCGTGTTTCCCTGCGGCGGCGGACAGTTCTGCCAGCGCAGAATCCAACACGGAGGAGAGCTTTCTGCAGCAGTCCCTGTCCCCCCAAAAAAGGGGGGGGGGAGATATGGAAAGATCTTGCTGGCAGCGGCTGGGCTCCATCTGGCCCAAGGTACTCAGAGGCCAGGCGGGGCTGGAGCCATGAGCCCTTGGGCATGAGCCAGAGGGCTCTTGGTTTTCAGCCTCGTTTTCCTGGGAGTCCCTGCAAGGCTAGAGTCCTTTTGCCCGGAGATGCTCATGCTATGCTCATGTTTTTTTCTCTTTCTCTGGGGGGGGGAGAGTTGACCTGGAGAACTTTCTCTCCCCAAATACTAGAACTGGGGGGGGGCATCCAGTGTAGCTGATGGGCAGTAGGTTCAGGACGGACAAAAGGAGATTCCTCTTTACACAATGAGTGATTAAAATGTGGAAGGCACTGCCAGAGGACGTAGGGATGACCACAGGAAGAGATGGCTTTCTAAGGGAATTACATTCATGGAGGAAAGGTCTATCGATGGCTACTAGCCATGGCGACCATGGGGAACCTCCACATTCAGAGGCAGTCAACCTCTGAATCCAAGTGCTAGGAAGGAATATCCAGGGAAGGCCTCAGCCTCCATGCCCTGTTGCTGGACCTCCAAAGGAACTGGTTGGCCACTGTGAGAGACAGGATGCTGGACTAGATGGACTATTGGTCTGATCCAGCAGGTCTGATGTTCTTATCAGAGGAAGGCTTTGGCCTCTATGCCCTCTTGTCGGCCCTCCAGAGGAACTGGTTGTCTGCTTTGTGAGACAGGATGCTGGACTAGATGGACCACGGGTCTGATCCAGCAGGGCTTTTAAGAAAATAAGAGAAGCCATGTTGGATTGGGCCAATGGCCCCTCCAGTCCAACACTCTGTGTCACACAGTGGCCAAAACCCAGGTGCCGTCAGGAGGTCCACCAGTGGGGCCAGAACTCCAGAAGCCCTCCCACTGTGCCCCCCCAGCACCAACAAAACAGAGCATCTCTTGCCCCAGACAGCGTGTTCCATCTATCTCTTGTGGCTAAGAGCC
>NW_015179192.1:0-1488 GCF_001447785.1 Gekko japonicus
AGGGGTAGTAGGCCAGTTGCTGGGGAGTGCGCTCTCTTCCCCACAACATTATATCCCCCTGATTGGAAAACACAATAAATGACTTCACAGAAGTACTGCTGAATCCAGTTTGGTGTAGTGGTTACGTGCATGGACTCTCATCTGGGAGAACCAGGTTTGATTTCCCACTCCATTACATGCAGCTGCTGGCATGACCTTGGGTCAGTCACAAGTTCTTTCAGAGCTGTTCTCTCAAGAGCAGTCCTCAAAAGATCTCTCTCAGCCCCACCTACCTCACAGGGTGTCTGTTATGGGGAGGGGAAGGGGAAAGGGATTGTAAGACACTCTGAGACTCCTCGGGTAGTGAAGGTGGGGTATAAATCCAATCTCTTCTCTTCATCCTTCCTGTTTTAACCAGTCTGCTTGGGATCCTCGATTTTTTAAAACAAATCCTAAAGCCAATTTTTTTTTTTAGCAGACTTTTGGCTCCTTGAATCAAAAGCTTCAAATGTCAGACAACTAATTTGCCGTAGCCAATGATGAGCTGTTCGTGCTTGGAAATGCCATGTTTGTATTTACTTCACTGAAAGATGCTGGGTTTCATTGAGGAGTGCGCCATCTCAAGCCAAATGCGGCACACCAGTCATCTATGGCATCCTACCAGGGACACAAGAAGCCTTCTGTTTTTCTTCTGCCGGGGAATGCCAAATCAGGGCGGTTGTAAACCTGGCTGGACCACAATACGTGGCTTGTGGCCTCCAATTCACTTGGTGGGTTATCGGTTTTAATGATCTGCCTTAATTCAAGAGTGGGCGGCCTTGAGATGCAAGGGCCATACTAGGAATGCGATGGAAGGGTGCGGCAGAGGTGTTAGCTTGATAAATATGAAACACTGTTGTCTTACACATCTTGAATGTGTCTGGTCATTCCGAGCAAGTTGAACTCACATGAAGCTGCCTTATACTCGGTTGGATCGTGCGGAAAATCTCCACTGATGAACGAGACTGCTATCTGACCTCCCTCACCTTTCCCCTCCCACTGCACCCCAGAATTCTGCTCCAGGGAAGAAGAAGAGGAAGAGATTGGATTTATACCCCGCCATTCACTACCCAAAGGTGTCTCAGAGCGGCTTACAAACTCCTTTCCCTTCCCCTCCCCACAACAGACACCATGTGAGGTGGGTGGGGCTGAGAGAACTCTGGCACAAACTGCTCTTTTTCAAGGACAGCTGTGCCAGAGCTTGTGACTGACCCAAGGTCACATCAGCAGGTGCAAGTGGAGGAGTGGGGAATCAAACCCGGTTCTCCCAGATTAGAGTCCGCACACTTAACCACTGCACCAAACTGGGAATCCCAGGAAAGCACAAGGGGACAACTGGAGGTCTGCGAGTGACCAGGTAATTGTGGCACAAAGCCAGCAAAAGGTAGTTGGTAGCTACGGCTGCAGGTAGTTAAGGCTGAGCCAGGCGATCAGGACCTGCGACAGCTCCCAAGTCCAATGGAAATAGCT
>NW_015179193.1:0-830 GCF_001447785.1 Gekko japonicus
AGCTGCACAGAGATTTTTCTGCGCCAACACGAGGCCGAAAGATTCCCTAACAGCAGGGCATATAAACTTCACCCATTTCCACGGCGAGCCACTGGACTTAAACAGCTGGCCACAAAGAAAAGTTCAGCTTAAAAGACAACATGGATTGGATTCTGGCCTTCAGCCCTTCACTCCCCCATCCCAAATACCAGCGGGGGCCCACTTGGACTTACCCGAGAATTCGTCCCAAAAGACACTCGAGGAAAGGATGTTTCCGTGCTGCCGTACCAGAGTTTCGGAAGGTCTGGGCTTCTGAAAAGAAAACCCAGCTCTGTTTACCCAGAAATGGCCGTTCCTCACTCACAAAATAAACGGCAGGATTCAGGAGAGAAGATCTGTAGGCAAGTGATGGATGTCCCTCGTGCTGAACCACATGGTATGAATAATAATTCCCAATGGTTGGGGTAGTTCTCATTGCCCTGATCTCAAAAGCTAAGCACGGCCATCCCTGGTAATCATTTGGATGGGAGACCACCAAGGAAGTCCCAGGTTGCTACGCAGAGGCAGGCAATGGCAAACCACCTCTGTTCCTCTCTTGCCTTGACCTGGATGGCCCAGGCTAGTGTCAGGATCAACAGCATGCAAATCTCCACACACGTTTCCAGGGAATCGTTATGCCTTATTAGACTACAGGTCTGTTGCCAGTATACAGGAACATTGTTAGGAATGCCAGTGGGGGCTGATGCATCACTACATATACTGTGATGCTGCAATTGGCTAAGCAAATGAAATTCTCCTGGCGGGAGACTCTCCGTGCACCAAGAGAGCAGAAATATTCACACCAGCAGTGG
>NW_015179194.1:0-1283 GCF_001447785.1 Gekko japonicus
CCCGCAGGAAATGACCCCTGACTGAGCCTATCTTCATGTTTCTGCATGAGTCACGATCCTGAATGTACCTTCAGACAGGAATGAGCAGAGCAGCGACTCACGCAGAGAGACAACTGGAAGACTCCTCGTGAGGGGGGCCCGTTGTCCTGCCTCTCGCAACAGTGGCGGCTGAATGGGCTGATCAGAACTGATGCAGAAAAGCAGCAGGCTGGCTTGCTCCCATTGAACGAAAGACCAGAATGGTGACTCACGTAGAGAAAGGGTGGGCAACCCCTCCCCCGAACCGTAATTTGTGGTAACCTCTAATTAATGTATTTCTCATAGCCCACCACTGGCAATTATTAATTTGGCTAATCCTCGCCTCCGTAATAGCATCAAGCAGGATTGGGGGGATCCAGCGTCTCAGTTTTTCTATTTGCACTCTGTCTTAGCAATATTTACAAGAGGATTCTGTACGGATCCCTCAAGCCAGGAGATATAATTAGGATGGAGCCTGTATTTTTGACGCTATTACCAAAAACTCAAGCCAGCCGTGGAGAAACGGCAAGATTTTACTTGCATGCCAGTCTGCTTTGCGTTGTACTCAATTGATTTCACCGGAGTGTGAGGCTGCATCCCGGATTTACGCAGGTGTAAATGAGAAATCTCCTTCGGGGGATGCCTTTCCCCCTCTCACAAGTCTAACCTTGAACTACATTCACACACCTGACCTTTGGAGGACTGTTTGCTTTCTATCCAGACACGCCACAAATCCTGCATTTGTCGGGCAGGTAGAGAAGTATGACTGAATCGTTGACAAGGAGAGAAATGCAGCCATTTTGATGCCCCCTGCAATGCATTCAAAGGACCCTCTTGCCTCATGCTAGCACACAGGGGTCCCCAACCAGTGCTCCCTCCAAGCTGTGTAGTCCTGTGAGCAGAAATCCTACTTTGTGAACGACTGGCATCAAAGCTGTGAGCGAGCGATTTGGCAGCTGCATAAATCTGTTTGCTCTGGAGCCACCCTTCCTGAGCGCAGACAGAAATGTGTCAGCCGGAGGCTAAAAACCGGTGAGCTGGCTCACACTAACTCAGCTTAGAGGGAACACTGGTCCTCAATCTTTTCAAGCCTGGGGTATTTCTGAAATGATGACACAAGGTGGTGGACACCACCACAAAATGGCTGCCACAGGAGGCGGAGCCGACTGCAAAATGGCTGCCATGAAGCCAGGAAGTGAGGTCCCGCATCACAGTAACTCTTCAGCGTCTTAGAAAAAAAGCCCTGTTTAACAGGGTGCCTTTTA
>NW_015179195.1:0-1273 GCF_001447785.1 Gekko japonicus
AATTCAGTTAAAATGGGATACTAATGATAACAGTGTCTTGGCAACAAGCTTTAGGTTTTAAACCATCCATTTGCTGCAGCAGAACGGACCAGCATTAGAGTCATTTATTTTTATGTCGTAAAATATGTGTCCTTTCTGCTCAGTAACAAGGACATTCTAAGTGGCTCACAAGAATTCAAAATGCAATGATTGATCATGATAATAAACAACTCCTACTATGATAGATATTTGAAATGACTGCCAACAAAGAGGGGTACCCCACAGCTGAAACTGTTCAGTGACCCAAAGCCTATAAAAACAACTGGGTTGCACACTTATTTAGGAAACCAAGCAAAGGCTGTTAACTCTATATAGGGTTGACGGTTGCCCACTTATAGAATGCAAACTCCTGTGAGAATTCCCCATACCCCCCCCCCGGAATGGCAGGGGAAATGCAGGCGACAGCATAGCACACTGCTGCACTGTTGGAAGTGATGTTGGTGTAACATGGTGACATTCCAGGAAATTTCCCAATCTTGATGATTTTTAACACAGAGTTTGGGGGAAAGTCCTAGCTCACTGCGGCAAAGCAGTGCTGTTACTTCCAGGTTCCTAGCAGCGCATGTCACACTGTTTCCACACCTCATGCTGCAACTTGGAGCCGGGCTGGCAAACCTAACTGTACATCAAGGGATCTGAATGGTAGCAGTACTGGGATTTTGGTTAGGAGTGGCCCAAAGGATGGGGACAACTTCTGATTGACTAGTTCAGGTTCCTTATTGGTAGGTGTCTAGAAATCAGTAAGCAAAATTGGCAGCAAGTGACGAGACTCTTATACAAAGAAATCTACAGATCATTCAGTCAATATACAGATAATTCAAAATACTCACTGTAACGTATGCCTTCACCTCTGTATCCTTAATTTTAAAAAAAGCAAAATGTTATTCTTTTATCCTTTTTTGATATCTTACTTGCAGAAAAACTTGTGAGGGGGATGTTGACAGTGATATGCAGGATTAGTAACCACAGGTATATTGCAAGGGAGCTGCCAGGGACCTCAGAAGTCAAGACAACTAGGTTACTCTAGCAATAGAAAAGAGCTAGAGTCCAGTAGCACCTTAAAGACTAATGACATTTGTGGTAGGGTATGAGCTTTCATGAGTCATTGCTCACTTCTTCAGATAACCGTCAGAATTTGAATCCAGTATCTGGAACTGGGTGTATGAGTGTATCATAATCCTGAATTTTTCATATGAATATTTAACCCATGTGTGACACCTCTTCTTCAGACTGC
>NW_015179196.1:0-1470 GCF_001447785.1 Gekko japonicus
TAATAAACAAGTACGATCACCAACATTCACAGACAATAGTATCATCATTGTACCAGCCACAGACCCCTATCAAAATCGTAATTCCATTCCCTAAATTCTAAGTCTTGCCTAAAATTCTCTTCAGTCTGTGCTTTTTGTTAAAAACCTTCCGCTTATTTATTACTAAAAAGCAACATTTTGCTACTACCAGAGTTACTGACTTCTTGGTATCTTCCAACAAACATTTCAGCCAACAAATATTGCACAGTATCTGCAAATTTCAAATAGTTGTCCAAGGGCTTCAATTGGGCAAGCAAAGGAAAAATGAGCTGGTGTCTCTCTCTGAAATAGAGTTTACAATGTAAAAGAATGTGTGTGGTTGTTTCAACTTCTTTATCTGCACATAGACAACATCTTTGATGGGTAGGCCGACGGAGATTCCTTCCTTGCCGTTAAGTTAGAGGGGAAGGCATCAAAACGCACTCTAGAGAAAGCCCATCGATACTTTTCATAGGTAATGTTAGAGAGATAACTAAGATCAAGTGTCCTGTAGATAAATCAATATCATTATCAGGGGGTTTTTGGTAGAAAAAGCCCAGCAGGAACTCATTAGCATAATAGGCCACACCCAATAGCAGAGACTCATTAGTATATTAGGCCACACCACCATGCCTTCCCTTGGCTTGTCCAAGCGGGAAGCCCGGGCAAGCTGGCCCTTGGACAGGCCATGGAAGGCACGGGGAGGCATTTAAATGCCTCCCCGTGCCTTCCATGGCCTGTCCAAGGGCCAGCTTGCCCGGGCTTCCCGCTTGGACAAGCCAAGGGAAGGCATGGTGGTGTGGCCTAATATACTAATGAGTCTCTGCTATTGGGTGTGGCCTATTATGCTAATGAGTACTCCGTTCCTGTGCGTTCCTGCCCCAAAATAGCCCTGATCATTATCAGCATCTGTTTTTATCCCTTTTGTTTTTATTTATGCAAATTTGCATGTTTCTCGATTAAAAACATGTCTGCAATTTTTGTTCCTGTCATGGGGCTCTCAGACATCTGACGTGTATTCCATGGGGCTGCTCTGTTAAGCAAGTTCGGCCGCCCCGATCTAGACCAACACCTCGTTTCTCACAGTGACCAGCAGCAGCTCCTCAAAAGGCCACAGATGCCCATCCTGTAGGGTTGCCATGAGTGATGGATTGGGGGGGTAGGATTCCCAGATCCAGGTTGGGAAACTACTGGAGATTTGGGGATGGAGGCCGGGGAGGGCAGGGGGACCTCAGTGGGGCACAATGCCACAGAGTCCACCCTCCAAAGCAGCCATTTTCTCCAGGGGAGCTGATCTGAGTGGAGCAGAGATACGCTGTGATTCCGGGGGATGCCCAGGTCCCACCTGGAGGCTGGCAACCCAATGATCTTTCCTATGCTGCTCCCCCAGAGTCCCATATTCAGAGGTATAGGGTCTCTGAACGAGGAGTTGGTCTTTGTACCCCAGCTTTT